>NC_056743.1:97135074-97261613 GCF_019279795.1 Protopterus annectens | reverse complement strand
TATATATACATATATATATATATATATATATATATAGATAGCTATATAGATATATAAAATGCCTCTTGTTGTTTTTATTTTACTTATTACTGTTTGGGAGCGCCACCATTTTCCATCCTATCTCTACCGCACCATAACCACATGTCTTTGATCTTCCTTTTTTCAGTGCGTTCTCATGTGAAAGTCATACCTACATTGTTAGAAAAAGCAGGTGGCTCCTCTTTGGGATCTTAACTTTGTGTTGGAAAAACTTTTAATCTTGCTCTATTTGAAGCAGCGCATCAGCCTAACTGTAGGTTCTAAACATGGAATGCAGTGTTACTTATTGCTCTGATCTCTGTAAAAACAGTATATAAGTTGCAAACTCTTATGGTAGGTCAACCTTGTCTCATTTTCCACAGAGGTAGGGTTTCTTTCAGAAATTTTCCTTTAATGCTTAAAGTATACTAATTTATTGTTAGCCAAGCTCTTCATCTCTCTGTGTCTTCTTTCCGGAACCTAAAAGTGAGGGAGAAAAGATGCTTCATTATTTGGATGGCCACAAACAACTCTGGTACTATCTTGACTGAGCAAAATCTTTTAGTAACTTGTCAGTTATTCATCTGTTTTGACAGGAAGAAAAAAGGGCAATCTGCTGCAGAAAAGACTTTCCAAATGGTTGTCTCATTTTCATACTTTACCTTTTGTTATACCCATCTCGGTAGGAGAATTCCAGGCAGGGTGAAGGTTCATTTTCCTAGGTGCATGGCTTCATCTGTGGCTTTTTATAAATGGCTTGAGTCTAGAAGCATTCTGTTAATGGCAAGTTGGTCCACTGTACTTTAATTTACAAAATATTACAAACTAGTTTCCATCACCAGATCTGGGATTTGCTAAGACCATTCTTCAGGAGACCTGGATTTCCTGCACATTCATCAATTTGATCACAGCTGCAGTAGCCTTAGGTTATGGGTTTATATCCTGCCAAAGAGTATAATAGCCACTCAGCTTCCAAAGCTTCTTGGCGCCTGCCACACATTCAAATTATCGGTCAGTCTTGAGCTGAGCTGAATCAAATGCTTTGGGCACCAAGCCCTGCAGATAGAAACTGTACTGAGGCTTTTGAAGATTGATGCTTGACTTGTGATGTTCCTTTGCTGGACAGATAACGTCCCTTTGGCAGAAAGGCCTTCCATTTTAAAAATTGTTTAGCAACACTTTCCTGTTCAGGAAAGTTATTTTAAATATAGGACTATGTGTTTCAACAAACTGTCACAGCATTTTATTGTACTTTTAAACAAGAAATAAAAGAAACAGAAAAACTAGTGGTCTTAAAACTTTGTTTATGAGCTCAGTCACAATAATTCCCAAAAATCATGAAAACTAAGTAGTGTGCAAAGCATCTAGTCTTTATTCATCAAAGACAAGTGATCTTCGGTAACAAAAATTAGAAATATTTTACAATGTTAAACATATCACCTTTTATACACTTAGAAGTAGGTGTGGAAAATTATGTATTGTTTAATGTTAAACCAGCCTATTCAAGGCAAGCAGTATATACAGGGCCATAAAAATTGCATTTTAGAACAGCAAGTATCCACCTACACACAGCACTACTGATTACGTCAAACTAAATTCTAGTTGAGGAAAATGGTACCTATTTATCTGCAACCCACAAATCGGGTATTAAGAAAAGCACAACATACACATAAAAAGACAGACTTTTAACTAAAATCTCTTTTGGCTAACTAATAAAATAAAGCCTTCATCAGGTCTGTGACAGGAACTAAAATGATATGCATGGGTACTGGAGTAAAAAGAATTAACTAGATTTATACAAGAAAGAGCACATCACTATCTAACCATAAACATTATCTTAACTAGTACACTATAATGTATATATGTTTAATCATATTAGCATTGTCGCCGCACAGTTAGACGTTGCCCGTTCTGTTCTCAGAGCGTCTTTTGTGTGGCGACATGCGTTTACAGGCGTTCCTTTGTTGAAGGTTGTGTTAGGCCCAGCAAGCCAGCATGTAAACCTCTACTGCCAATCATTAGCGGAGCGGAGTTCCGCTGTGGCGACCCCTAACCGGGAAAAGCCAAAAGACACAAACAGTGTGTAGAAAAACTAAGTTATTTATAGCTCAGAAAAAATGTCAGGGAATCTGAATCATCTTTGCTCCGTGGGACCTATTGAAGTTGTTACATACAGTACCACAGTCATGTGGTACATCAACAAGCAAGGAGGAACCAGGTAGGACCCTCTTTGCAAGTTTGCCATGTTAGCTTGGGATATAGTGTCATGTAACTGTCACAATCTACAAGCATCCGTCATTCCATCAGAGCTACATTGTGTGGCAGACAAGCTGAGCAGGAAAGTGACCGTCCCTAACCAATGGAAATGAGATCTGGGGTCTTCCAAGATTTGATCTTTCTTGCCTCCTTTCTGAACAGTCAGCTGGCAAGATTCTGCTTCAGATATCATTCACACAAACTAGCAGGCACGTATGGCTGATGCAACGGCCAAAAATCAACAGCAGATTTTTCAGAGGAAAGGCCAGCACCACAGGACATTTGAAGCAATAGAAGATTTATTTTAAAAATTGCATCATAATACATATAATTCAGACCGGTTTCGGCATGTAGCCTTTGTCAGTGATGAAGGCTACATGCTGAAACCAATCTGAAGTATATGTATTGTGATACATTATTAAATTAAATCTTCAATTGTTTCAAACGTCCTGTGGTGCTGGACTTACCTTTGAAAAAACTGATATTCATGCAAGAAGGCCTGGAAGACAGATGCATTTTCTTTTCCTTGGAGGGGAATCTTCTTGTTTGCTTTTTCATCCTTTTCCACTGATATCCAGGGTACTTCTGAAGTTTTGGAAGGACTCCCCCCAAAGCACTGTGGGGAGTCCTTTCTGGCTCAGGCAACAGTGTCTCTCCCTTCTTTTGGAAGTGGCCAGGTGTAGCTACAAAATTCCACACAGACTGAATCTACTCACACAAGATTGTGTGTGAGATACACTCTCAACCCCAATCAACTTTAATTGACTGTCTTGATGAAAGGGTCTTAATTCCCATTAGGT
This sequence comes from Protopterus annectens, assembly GCF_019279795.1. Lineage (NCBI taxonomy): Eukaryota > Metazoa > Chordata > Ceratodontiformes > Protopteridae > Protopterus > Protopterus annectens. The sequence continues at coordinate 97,258,539 of NC_056743.1, read as the reverse complement.
ACCTGTTTACTGAGGATATGCAACAGGTACTAATGGTGACAAGAAAGCCTGCTACTAAATTCAGTATATTAGCAAATTGAAAGATTTTCTAGTTGGTTCCAGCAACATAACCAGCACCCATATAGGGCTAGTTGATGTTGCTGTTGCAGTATTCATCAGGTTTGATTTCCTGCCAAGGATAGACCTATGTCCAGCCAGTATAGCAAAGCCTTTATATCCTCACATCCTCTTATGTCAGGCATATGCTGGCATAGGGCATAAAGTTGATGTACACATGCTAAATGCTCAGAATTGTTTGCCTCGAGTCGGAATGCTGTAGTTGAGCGTCACTCTGAACTCTCTTCTCTGTGCTGGTTTCTACCAAGTCCTTTACAGATAAGTGCATTGTTGAGATTTCCTCTTTTTTTTTTTTTTTTATACTTAGGGTTCATGCTATCCAGGAAAGGAAAACATCAGTGTGGGATGTCAAGTCCCCATTAAGACCATCACAAGAACTGTTAATTCTACCCAAGTGCTTCACACGATTATACTCAGTGTACCATTTGTCAGGATCTTGTTCTCAAAACTTTTTCAGCCGTCTGCCTTCATCCTTTACTTTGAGAAGCAATGTCTCCAACTTTTAACCCAGGGTACCATGGATGAATCTGCCCACCCTGAAGTACAACAGTCTCTTAAAAAGAACGAAATTTCTATGACTTGCTGCTGTCCAGCTTCTGCCTGTCATCTCTCTTGAGGCGGATAAAGACTCCAGAGGCTGCCCATTGTGAGCACTGGATGTTCTTCGTGTTTCAGGGTAGCCCTCGGCTGGCCTGAATACCAGAGGCTTAGTATTTCTGCATCAGTTGCTTTTGCTTCAGGACTGACGTCAGGTCATCAGTAGTATAAAGTAAGGCAGCAAACGCCATTACATCAGTCTTTCTTGCCATGGAACCCGAAGCAGAAGCTATTCACACTAGTGCCAGTCGGCTGCTACCTGAGTTTTGTCTACCAATTTAAAGTTGAAGTCTTTTAAAGCTAAGTATCCCATTGGGGATCCTTTTTTCCTGCACTAACCAGTGTCAGAAAAAGTTAACAATTGTCTCTTCTATGGAAAGCAAATACCACACCAAGACTTTCATTCTTACTGCATCACTTGTTTAGGCCCAGACCATTATGTCCCCCGCTGTTGCTTTTGTGCTTTGTACAGTGCCAGAACTATCCATCGTTGGGCCCTTATTGTAGCTAGATATTTTCACTTACAGTCCTTGAACTCCGATATGGCTTCGGTAAGCCATCCGGCAGCAGATCTTCTGAAAAAACGTAAAGATAAAGACAGACTGCACAGGTCCAAACCTACCGACGATGCTTCCGTTAAAATAGTCATCAGTTCTCCGGTCCTCAGTGAGGTGGTTTTTGCAGCCCCTGATGCCTGCTTCTGCGGAATCACAGGCTGCTACTCAGACCCTTTTGGTGTCCGGTATGCCGCAAATCTAGTCTTCCACTAAGGATCCTGCGGTCGTTGCTACCTTGGATGGGTACAGAGCCGCTGAGCAGGCACCGGCTTGCGAGGAAGTCCTTCGGACTACCGATTCTCAACTTAAATTGATGTCTTCTTTCGTGACTACTGTTCTTTCGAAAAGTACCGAGTTTCTTACAACTAGGGTACTAACCACACCCAAGACACTGACAACCCAGTGTTAGGCACGTGCTTCTTTGCCTCCGTCTCAAATGCTTAAAATGGCAGAAGACCTTATCATGCTGATCAGGGGAAGCCAAGCTACCCCCTCCAAAAGGAAGAGATCTGTCCCCTGTAGTTTTGTCTGAACAAGAGTCAGATGACTCTGATTCATCTGAATATGAAGATATGCAGCCTCTCTGTACTTATGAGTATTCTGATGAAGCGGATTCCATCCCTTACTCCTCTCCCCCAGAGGATTTTTCCTTTTGGGAAACTCTTCATACCTTAAGGGAGCATTTCTAATGGGAGAGTCAGGACTACCCCCAGTCTAAAACCCGAGCAGTAGATAGATGGGGTAAAAAAAGTGTACACATCAGCTACTCTTGCTGTTGGTGTACTAAATTTCCATATGCGAAAATTTCAGTAACTTACCCTGGAACTCCTCAAACAAAGAATGTCTTCCTTTCCTGTTTGTGCAGGAACTAGAGAGTTACAAGAGTTGATGCATTCTGTAAGTCAAGTAACTAAACACACCTTCCACTGTGGTTTTGACACTCTAGAAACTTCTTGCAGGGCAGTAGTCACCGGATCTGTCATTAGAAGGCATACATGGCTTAAGGAACAGCCCTTGCCACAACTTGTCAAACCTAAATTGTTTGTCTCCTTGCACAAAGACAGCTTATTTGGCACCACGGCAGAAGAGGTCTTAAAAAAGATGGAAGAAAAAGCAAAATCTATGCAGACAGTTAAGGATTTCTTATGGGTCTAGCCACCCAGGTTCAGCAGGCATTGTCCCACCAAGCAGTGGTCCTTACTCCCCCCTAAGCCAGTCCAGCCCAGACCCTGGGGAATCTGGTTCAGCAGGCATTGTCCCACCAAGCACTGGTCCTTTCCTGCTCCCCCTAAGCCAGTCCAGCCCAGACCCTGGGGAATCGGACCCCCCCCCCCCCCAGACAGCAGTCACAGGGGAATGCAGAGATCTAAGCACTGGACTACCTCCACTTCAAAACAAGGGAGTTGTAAGCCCATTCCCTTATGGTAAGTACTCACAATGACTCACCTCCCCCACCCCCTCCCTCTGCCCAAATTCAATTACACCTAGGAGGAAAACTCTTAAATGCAAGCACATGGGCCACCATTACCAACGGCTGCTGGGTACTCAACATGGTGTCCCAGAGATACAAATTTTCTTTCCACACCCTTCCTACCCCAAAAGGGTTCCCAAATCTGGCTCCAAACCAGTGGGCAGAGGCACAAAAGCAAGCCCTTTCCCTGCTCTCTATGAGAGCAGTAGAGCATGTTCCTGCAGAACAGAGAGGCCAAGGTTTCTACTCAAACCTTTTTCTGGTACCCAGAAAAGAGGGCACCTGGCGCCCCATACTCTGTCCATTCACCTTCCTGGTGATCCCAAAATTCAAAATGGTCACCCTCCAGCAGCTGCTACCCATGCTCTCCAAGGATGCTTGGCTAGCCACCCTAGATCTAAAAGAGGCCTATCTCCATAGTCCTATCAGGGAATTGTACAGGAAATATCTCCGTTTCAGGGTAGGATCTCAGCACTTTCAGTTCTCTCCGCTTCCCTTTGGCTTATTTACTGCTCCGAGAGTTTTCACAAAATGTCTGGCTCCGGCCATTGCCTTTTGCAGACAAAGGAATATCCAGATTTACCCATACTTAGATGACTGCCTATTTCTGGCAGACAGCCAGGAAAAGCTGCTCAAGCACCTGGCCTTTTGTAAAGTCCCTACTAACCTCCCTAGGGTACACAGTCAATGAAAAGAAATCCAAACTGGTGCCCACCCAAAGGATTATATTTCTGGGACCGAGCCTGGACACAGTATTTCAGATGGCATTCCTTTCACCAGAAAAGCAAAATGTTCTGACAGCCTACTCCTTTCAACTAGCCACCCGACCTCAGCTATCTGCAAGGAAGATCCTGCAAGCTCTGAGGTTCATGGCATCTTACGTACTACTCATTCCATATGCCAGGCTGCGTATGAGGAAACTTCAATGGTACCTAAAAAGCCTTTGGTGTCAACCCTCTCAAGACCTGGAGACTTATACTTATAATTCGTTGCCTCAGAAAAGATTTTCTTTGGTGGGCATCAGCATGCTCCCACAACAAGGGACTACCTTTCTCACCACCTCTTGCCTCCCAGATCCTCACCACAGATGCATCAGACTATGCCTGGGGTGCACACCTGGATAGTAGGTGCATAGAGGGCCAATAGAGCCCACAGCAAATCCTTCTGCACATCAGCCAAAAAGAGATGGTTTGTCCAGCACGCCTTGATGGCTTTCAAGCCCCTTCTCTCCCCAGGGGCTCTCCTGATCAAAGCAGACAACACCACTGTAATGTGGTATATCAACAAGCAGGGAGAGACTCGCTCATACTCTCTATGCAGGCTGACCATGACCCTTTGGCACACAGCCTCTGCCATGCAACTTCACCTGTTAGCACAGTTTCTAACAGGATCTCTCAACTCTCTGGCAGACCAGTTAAGTAGAAATCTTCTGCACCCACAAGTGCCAGCTCAACAGAAGAATCTTCGCCCTAATAACTCGGAAATGGAGCGTCCCGAAGGTCGACCTCTTTGCCTCCCAAACCAACCATCAGCTCGGCAAAGTCTGCAACAGGGAGCATCACTGCATGGCTTGGAAAGTGGATACCCTGTCCTTTCAATCTATTGGTCTATGCCTTTCCTCCACTACCTCTCATCCCCAGGGTACTGCTCAAAATAAAGGAGGAAAAACCAAGGACAATTCTTATAGCTCCAGACTGGCCTTGCCAGCACTGGTACCCCTTGCTGCGCAGCCTGTCCCCCTGCCACCATGACATCTTCCTCAGATTCCAAACCTCCTCACCCAGAGGAAAGGGGAATTCATACATCCCCCAATTGCAGACACTCAAGTTTGGCAGCTTGGCTTATTCCCTAACCCCCCCCCCCCGATCAATCTGCCAACCTCCGTAAACAGTTTCTAGATGTTCTACTAGAAAGTCGTATGTTGACAAATGGAAAAGGTTCTGCACCTGGATTCAGGCTAAGCCAGCTAATAGGGCACAGCCCTCCCTCCCTCCCTCCCTCTCATCCTGTATTACTTGGCTGACCTACTACACAGTGGCTTTTTCCTCTATTAAAATTCATGCCTCTGCTATCTCTGCTCATTTTCCCACTGAGCATCCCCTTTTCTCACCTCCCTTGATCAAGCAGTTCCTAAAAGGGGCTAGCAACTTGAGGCCACCCAGAAGAGCACCAACCCCATCTTGGGACCTTAAATTTGTGTTGGAAAAGCTCACCCTGCCCCCCTTCAAACCAGCTTCTTCTGCAGAGCTAAAATTTCTCTCTTGGAAGACTGCTTTCCTTCTGGCCATCACTTCAGCCAGAAGAGTCTCCAAGCCGCAAGCACTCCTGGCTTTGGAAACCTTCATCACCTTTCATGCTGACAAGGGTATCCCTCAGGACTAATACAGCTCACAACCACTCGAAAGTCTTGAAAGAAAACCAAGCATGGCCAAGGTGGTGTCCTGTGTGGCTCTCAACCAATCCATTCATTTGCCTACCTTTTTTCCTAAACTATCTAGATGTGCACAGATAGCTCAGATTCTATCTAGACAGGACTAAATCCTTCAGAAAGTCTGATCAATTGCTGGTTAGCTTTGCTACAGGAGCAGAAGGCAAAGCCATCTCTAAACAAACCATTTCCAGATGGATAGCACACTGCATCCATTTCTGCTACAAACAACATGGAAAGCCTCCCTCAAGGGGGTCAGGACTCACTCCACCAGAGCAGCCTCCACCTCTGCAGCTTTCCTCAGAGGAGTCCCCACCAGGGACATCCTGGAGGCTGCCACCTAGACATCTGTTCGCACTTTTACCAAACATTACCACCTACCTCTCTTCTCCAAATCCAGGGCAGGGTTTGCCTCTGCAGTCTTGCAGGGCATCCTCGCCCAGCCCCTAGTGTCCTTGACTCTGTACGCCCATTTTCTCAGCTTTGGGAATCAACCCAAATGTGATGACTGCAACGGTGAAGCACGAAGAACATAGTACAGTTGTGTACACTTACCGTAAATGTAGATGTTCAAGTGTATTCACTGTTGCAGTCCTGGTTTCCCTCCCTCCATCCCCCTTTTTTATTCCCTTTCCTTACAAGGGGCATATTGGTATTTACTTTCTACTGGTGGGGTTCTTCCACCAGAACCTGGCTCCTACTTGAGGGCTCCTGACAGGTTAGGGCAAGAAAAACTGATGTAATGGCCTTGGCTGCTGTACTTTATACTACTGATGACCTAACGTCAGTCTTGAAGCGACAGCAACCAACGCAGAAATAGTAAACCTCTGGTATTCCGACCAGCCGAGGGCTACCCTGGCAGGGATAACCCACATGTGATGACTGCAACAGTGAATACACTCCTGTACACTTAACGTAAATGTAGATGTTCGACTGTACTTTTCCATTGCTGTGACCCTGCAAGAAGCCATTTCCATGCTGGCATCTGACATGTACTCTGAGGCTGTACAAATGCTTTCATAGATGTTAAGGGGGGCCCATGGCAATGATTTCTGAAGGTCCTAGGGGTATTCATGAGATTCTTGTTCGGGAAGAGGTTCCTAGTACCCTTATTGAATCTGGCCATGGCTCTGAGCCCCCTAAGTTGGTCAAAGCTGACGTCCCGTTAAAGAAGCAGAAAACTAAACATATTTCTCCCATTGCAAGGATCCTCAGATGGAATGGTAGATATCTATCCAGGGTTTGTTTAATGCCTGGTGGCCTTGAGGACCCCTCAGGGGTCATCTATTTCTGTTTCTCTTTGGTCTTCTACTTCAGCCGAAAGGACTAGGGAATCTAGTTCTTAGGATGGATAAGGAAGTAGATTCAGGAGATTAATCCTTTTCCTACTCCTCACAGATGACTCTTTTCCTTAGACGATTTGTCCTTTGGGGGCACTGGTTTGCATGATGGAGCCTTTTAAATGGGATTGCTTCCAGGTCTCTGACACTGAAAAAAAAAATGAGTGGTTAAAAATGGAATCTCCTAAACCTTCTGCTGTTCCTTTGTTAGATATTTTGTTGGATACATTTGTAGCTGCCTCTTTGGCTCTTTATTCCCATTCTCCAGCTCCTAAGAAGCCTGACCATTTTTATAAGATGCCTGAGGCCTTTAAGTAGCTTCACAGGTGTATTTCAGGTCCTTATTTGATCTCTGTTTGCTGACAAACCAGCAAAGCTTTTATACTTTTCCAAAATTCTCCCTTTAAAAACAGTTTCTGCCTCTGGAGAGGACGGGGCAAAAGGTTAACACTTCTGCTACTCCTGCTTTCAAGCCCATAAATCAAACTCGTATGACCAGGATAACCTGGTATATTTTGGCCTTTTTGTATCAACTTGAGGGGGGGGTGCTGGACCTTCCTGACTGAAGGTAAGACTACTGCCCTCTCCTTATTGAATTCTACTTCACAGTTAGCATGTCACTCTGTCAAGTGTAGTTATGATGCACCTGATGCATCCTCTAGAACTGCTGCTTCAGGTTCAGTTATAAGGAGGTACTCTTGACTTCACCTTCAGGCTTTTTGTGATTATATTAAGACCAGGCTCCTAGATACTCCCTTGAACAATCATTTTCTATGTGGTACAGCTGCTACTGACTTGTTTAAGATTCTACAAGACAAAGGTAATGTTCAGGATCTTGAACAAATTTTGGTTTCATCATCTCCATATTTAAGTGAACTTATTCTTTCAAGTCTCCCTTTGTTCCTAGGCAACCTTGTCAGCCTTGTAAAGTGAAAAGGCTTGTTAAGCACATGTTCTTTGATAAACCCACCCAGACTTCTAAAAGTGCAAAAGCTCTGTTTTCAGGACAAATCTGCCTCCATCTGACATGTACCCCCCCACACACACACACACACACACATTCTCATGTCGTTCTCAACCTCCTCCAGACCAACTTCCTCATTTTTCTGAATCCCAAGTGGGAACAAGGTTTTACAACAGAATTTTTCTCATTCCCAGAAAAAAGGTGTCATGGGATCTTATCTTAGACCTCTCCATTCTCAGCACTTTCTAAAGATTCCTTCTTTCCATATGCTTTCCCTCCAAACTCTGTTTCCATTGTCACTTCCACAGGCCTTTATGGTCTAGACCCTATTGATGCCTATCTTCATATTCCCATTCACCCTGTCTTCAGAAAGTCTTTAAGTTATTTTGTTTCTTCCTCTCATTACATTTCTCTGCTTTGCCCTTTGGTCTTTCTATGGCTCCAGGGGTATTCAGCAATGTCTGGCCCCACATGATAGCTTTTTTGCAGGCTTCAAGGGCTCCAGATGTTCCCATATTTGGATGACCTGCTTCTTCAGGTTCCCTCTCCAAGCTTCTGCGGGACCTGCAGTTCACCAGTCTTCTGTGCAATCTGTGATTCACCATCATGTCTCAAGAAGTCAATTCTTACTCAAGACCACATTTTTCTCTGTTGCCGAATCCAAACCATTTCAATGTTGGCTTCTCTTCCTTCCCCCAAGGTTCTGTCTCTGACCACCTGCTTTCCAGTCTCTGCTTCCCCTGTCTCTCATTCGTGCAAACAAATTTCTCAGAGCCTTGGAGAGTAGTTCATGGCATCTACCATTCCCATGTGTCCCTTTGCCAAACTTCATATGAGGAAGCTTCAGCGGTACCGAAAGAGAGTTTTGATCCAGCATTGTCACAGTCTGGAATTTGCGGTTTCCTTACTACTATGTTGCTACTTTCATTGGTAGATTTGAGAGACTACCATCAATCCATGCCTGCTTTTTCAGACTCCTACCCGTACTCCAGAGCTGTTCAGACACTTATCTAGGATGGGGAGCATCCAACAGTCTGAAGGTTCAGGATCTATGGCCCCTTCATCAGATGTCAAACCACATCAACATACAAGGGGTGAGGGTGCTCATTCTTGCTGTTCAGGACTTCCGTTGTCTTTGGTCTCCAGGCCCTGTAAAGGTCTATACACACAACACCACAGTCATGTGAACATAAGCAAATGGGGGTCACAAGGTTTTAACTTCTTTGTAGACTAGCCTTGCAAGCCTGGGGCGTCTCTCTACCATCAGGTACCCTTCAGGCTGTTTACATCTCTTCAGAATGCAGCAGTGTTGCAGACTTCCTGAGCAGGTCCAGGATGCAACCTCATGAATGGATGCTTCACAGAGAGGTGTTTGTGGACATAATACATCAGAGAGAATACTCCTCAAGTGATTTGGCTTGCCTCCTATCTGAACAGGCAACTTCCTCATTTCTGTTCCATAGTCCTAAGTTTTTTATCTTTGAAGGTAGATGCCATGTCCCTTTTCTTGGAAGGGAACGTTTCTGTGCTTACCCTCTTCTTCCTCTGCTTCTCAGGGTCCTGTACAAGATTAGGAAGGACTCCCCCAGAATCCTGCTATTTTGGCTTCCTTTTGTCCCAGACTGCACTGTTTCCCCCCTTCTTTCATATGGCCAATCATCACAAGTTCTTCATTGGATGGATCTCCTCACACAAGACAAAAGGGTCTCTACTTCTTCCTCACTTAAACAGCCTTCACTTGACACTTTGGGTGATAGGGTTTTCATCTGTTTTAGACAAAACTTTTCTGAGGATGTTTTTAGGTTCTGCAGGAGGTAAGGAAATCCACCACCAGAAAATCCTATATGTTTAAATGGAAGAGATATTCTGTTTCTTAAGCATCACCAGAATCTTTAATCAGTGGGAGTCCCTTTGGTTCTTTCTTTGTGAACTGATGCATTCTGTCCTAGCTTGTCTGTTAAACCTTTCTGTTCTGCAGTCTGTGCTCGTCTGCCATTGAACACACTGTTGGCATCTCATTCTGAGGTCAAATAATTTCTTAAAGGTGTCCTTCATATCAGCCCCCCAGGAAAACCTATTCTTCCATATTGGAACCTTAATTTTGCTCTTGAAAAGTTGATCTTACTTCAGCCAGGAGAGTTTCTGAACTTCAGGCCCTGATTGCGGTTCTTCCCTTTTTGGTTTTTCATAGGGTTAGTGTGTGTCTGTCTTATAAGCCTTTTATGCCCAAAGTGGTCCGTGAGTTGTCTTTATCAGTCTGTCCAGCTTTCTTCCTTTTTTTCTTCCCTGCAGTCTGTTAGTGGGAAGGTTCTTCACACCTTTGATCTACATAGCTTAGGTATTTGGATAAGAAAAAGGCTATCTGCAAATCTGAGCAGCTTTTTTTTTTTCAAACCAGGATGTTGGGTTTGGCAGTTTTTAAGCAAACCATCTCCTCCTGGATTTCTAAGGCTATTTCCTTTTCTTCTTTTAATGATAAACAGCTTTTTGGTTCACTTCGAGCTCAGTCTGTGAGGGCAGTAGTCTCTTCTGGATCTTCCTTCAGAAGCTTGGATACTAAATCCATCTTTGAAGCTGATACTTGGTCCTCTCTCCACGTTTTAATGTTATTTCCAGAGCCAGGACTATCTTGCATTGGTTTGCAGAGGGATCCTCTGTGCTTTCCTCCTCCTATCCTTTACAGTGGCTTTTTTAGTCTGCCACATGTGAGGAGTACTGCAACAGTGATTTGACATAGTACAGCTGTGTAAAATCTTGATGTCCTTTTCACTAGCCGCGGTGGTGCAGCGGTAGCATTTTCACCTCACAGCAAGAGGTTCTCCCATTCGATTCTCGGCTGGAGCGCCTTCTGTGTGGAGTCTGCATGTCCTCTCCGCCGTCGAGTGGCGTTCGAAAGACATGCATGAATGGGTGTGCCTTCTTTGAAGGTTGGGTGTCGGGCTGGCACCTCGGCACCATAAAAATCAACTGCCAATTATTAGCGGACCGGCGTTCCACTGTGACGACCCCTAACAGGGAAAAGCTGAAAGAAGAACAACAGTAGATGTCCTTTTCACTGTTGCAATATTCAGTTCCTCCATCTTGCCCCCTTTTCCCTATTCTATTGGTAACATTTTGCTGGGTGGGCGTCTTTGTCTACTTGCCCTATTTTTGTTCTGTTTCTCTTTCCCTTAGGATGTGCAGGTTGTCTCCTGGGGCACTTAATTTCTGAGTATTGAGTGAGCGTATGTCATCTTTATGTCCTATGCCTGTGTTGGGAGCATACACTTAACGTGTGATGCTGGAAGAATGTAAAGGCTTTGTTATACTGGTTGGGCATTGGCCTATCTTTGGCAGGGAATCCCACATATGGTAAGTACTTGAACTGTGAAAAGGACATTGGGCATCTACTGTTATGTTAAGATTTTTTATGCAACTGTACTTTTCTCTGGTTTTACAATGTTTGAGTGAGGAACTAACCAATGGCCGTTTTTACTGCTCCAGCAAGGTTCATTTATCTGGCATTTCAGCATGTCAGCTTAGATCTTCATCTTTAAATGCATTCACATTTCAGAATGATTTTGAAAGGGGTTTTGCATAAGAGGCTACCAAAAAAACCTGTGGCCCCCTGTGACATCCTTCTGTACCAGTAATCACGGTCCCTGACACTGGTGAGGGACAATCATTTGGAACAGAGATACACGCAGTATTTCCAGATGAAGCTCTCTGCACTGATTTCCCTTAAGAGCACACAGGGAACACACTCAGTCCAGGGTCTGGTTTGTTCTCTCTCTCACACACACACTGTACCTCTCTTTCTCTCACTCTCCAGGACCCAAATAAGACTCCCAACTGGTGCAACTATAGAGTTCAGTCCTCAGCCGAGTGTTCCAAGCCAAATTCTCCACCACTCTGTCTGTGAAACCAGTGCTCTTTGACCCTGCTCCAAGTAGCTAACATGCATTCTTTCTCTCTCTCTCTCTCTCACACACACACCCACACAGGCTATAATATACTCAGAAAAGACAGAACCAACAGAAAAGGTGGTGGGGTAGCCTTAATCTATCCCAACTCCATCACAATCTCACCTTTCTCTAAAGACTCCAGAGAGCACCCCTGCATTACCAGGCTATAATTCATACTACACCTTTCAGCCACGTAACTTGGACTGAAGCACTAGAGGCAGAGGTGTGTCCATATTCATTAAGGATATCCACACCTCCAAGCTAGTTTCTCAGCATAATGCATCAGAGTTTATCCATGTGCAACTAACTCTGGGCAAGACCGCAATGCAAATTGTAGCTTGCTGCAGATCCCCCACCATGCCCCAGGATTCCTACTCCTCATTTCTTGATACACTGGAAAATATTAGGGTACAACCTAACACCTTAATAATGGGCGATTTCAAATACCCCACCATTAACTGGGAAAACTACTCCTGTACCAACTCTTGTGCTCAACGTTTTCTGGAATTCATAAATTCCAATGCCTTGGATCAACTTATCCACACCCCCACCAGGGGCAGCAATATCCTAGACCTGGTCATAACCAACATGGCAACCGGTGTTCCACACTAGAGGTCAATTCCTCGTTGGTCAGATCCGACCACAAGCAAATCATCCCAGCCCCCCCCCCCCCCCAATTAGGGAAACTACCATAAATAATTTCTCCAAAGCCAACTTCACGCTTCTTAAGACAGAAATGGCAAACTTCACAACACCCAAGCTGACGGACAATAGAGATACGACTGCTGAATCGTATACAATTGCACTTTATAAGCACTTACACAAGTGCATGGATCGTGCAATCCCTAACAGAACCAAGAAGCTGTCCTCCAAAAAAGGAAGCCAATCTGGTGGTCCCCTGCTATAAACAAACTCTACAACAGAAGAAAGAAACTGTTGCAAAAAAGAGTAAAATCCCATGATTGGAGGAACTCCGTGGTCAGCCTCAGTAAGAAGCGGAGATCCCTCATAAAACCCTCCAAAGCTATTTACGAAAACAAAATCGCCACTGATTATAAAGACAACCACAAAGCATTCTATAGCTATGCCAAGAATCTCAATGGCAACATTCAGATCTGCTCTGAGTTACAGCACAATGACACTAAGTATACAGAACCAACTGATAATTGCCAACATCCTGGCAGATAGGGTCAGTGCTAATTTTACCCCTCTCTCATCCCCTAAAGGGCCCATCTCTGTACTAGAAAAATGCAAAGTACCTGCAATCACAGCTGCACAGGTAAAAAAAAAAAAAAAACACTCTCCAAAGCCAAGAACACAGCATCCATGGGACCTGACAACATCCCAGGCTGCGTTCTACATGAACTACAGAACGAACTGGCACCCCACCTAAGTACCATGTTCAGTCATAGAATCACCTCAGGCTTTATGCCCACTGAATGGTGCACAGCAATGGTTATCCCACTCCACAAAGGGGGAGCCACCACGGACCCCGGGAACTACCGCCCCATTAGCCTGACGAGCGTGGTCTGCAAGGCTATGGAGCATATCATTATGGAACTTCTAAACAATGACATTGGTAATCTCCAGACTCGACCCTACCCAGTTCGGGTTTGTAAAAAGCAGATCATGTCTCCTAAACCTGATAGACTTCTTTGAAGCAGTCACCAAAGCTGTAGATGAGGGTAAGGTGGTACACGCAGCCTATCTAGATCTCGCCAAGGCTTTGGACACCATCCCCCACTCTGGAATTGTAGACAAACTCACTAAACTAGGTATAAATTCCTATGTCACAAGATGGGTTGCCAACTGGCTCACTGACCGAACCCACACTGTGAAAGTAGCAGACTCTAAATCCAACTTCAGACAAGTGACAAGTGGAGTACCACAGGGTTCAGTCCTAGGTCCTGTCCTGTTCGGTATCTACTTCTCTGAAGTACAGCTTAACACAGAAGGTCTTTGGCTAACAAAGTTCGCAGATGACTGCAAACTACGAGCCATAATCAAATCTCCTAACGTTGTGGACATCCTACAAAAGAGCCTCACTGAGACAGAAGCCTGGTGTCAAAGCCATCGCCTCAAGCTCAATGCCAAAAAGTGCATTGTCATCCCTTTTGGTAAAAACTCTGTACCCATGAACAACCACATAGGCGGTAGTCTACTTAACACTGAAAGTGTGATAAGAGACCTTGGGACACAGGTGGACAGTAGTCTCTCCTTTTATAATCGCATTGCCACAGTAGTCAGGAAATCCTTCTACGTGGCACACCTCATCACAAAAGGTTTCTCATCCAGGAAAAAGAGGTCATTGTTCCCCTCTACTCATCACTCATTAGACCCATTATAGAGTACAACGCCTCTTTTGGTATGTATCTCACAAGACATCTACAACAACTGGAAAAGCCACAGAAATACCTCACAAAGAGGATTACCGATCTCAAACAGATGCCCTACGCAGACCATCTCAAAAAATTCCAGCTTTACTCTGTCGCATATCGCATACTCTGAGGCGATCTCTGCTTAACATACAAAGCTATGTCAAACCCAGAGCTGTTGGACATGCTCCACATAAAGAAATCCCAATCCCTCTGAGCTACATGCTCTAGGGATCTAAACCTTGTCACCACAATAAACAGAACATGCTGGAGGGATAGATTCCTGTCTCAGAGACTTCCCATACTCTGAAACAAACTACCTATCTATATCAAACAAAGCTCCTCATTTAGCACTCCAAGAAAAATCTTGATGATTGGATGGGAGATAGGAAATTCACCCTGGGGATCACTTCTGTGGCTCTGCTTGACAGGGGCACAGGAAAATAATTTTCTTGGGTGGTAAAAGCCAGGGTACCGTTTGGCTAGGCTTATATAGGCCCTGGGGCCAATAGGCTAGTACCTACCTATGAACCTAAGAAATATCAACTTTTAGCAATGCTGTAATTCTAATTGGGAACTTACAAATTAACAAAACAAGTATGCATTGTTGATCTATATATACCCTGTGGGCAAAATAACCAAACTATGGGAATATATCCTCTCTTGGATATCTGAAAACATCAGTAATAAAACTATAATTATGAGAGATATCAACATTAACTGGCAGGATCTGATGATTGACTCCCCTACTAATACCATAAACCTCTATGGTTATACCCAGCTCATTGCAAGTGCCACCCATATGCATAACAGCAATACCCTAGGTGCAAATCTTGACTGCATACTAGTTTCTATTCCAGACAAATACTGTAGTCCCCACACTCTTCCCAGTACTCTGTGACCATCTACCCATATTCATATATTGATCCACACCACAAACTACAAGAACCCACACATACAAAACTACTAGAAATATTCCTGTTTTAGGGATATAGGAAGGGAAGCACACTGACTGGAACCCACGTAAAACACTACCACTAGAAGATGCCCCTGAATACTTCAACATTATATTTCTAAACACCCTCGACCGCCTAGCCCCCCTCCACACCAAAAGAATAAAAACTACCTATGCTCCCTGGCTAACAAAAAAAAATACCAAACAACTTCTACAAGATAGGGAGAAAGCATGGAATGAGTGGTACAATAACAAATCTGATGCCAACTTGATCGAATATAAACAGCTACGAAATAAAGCAAAGAAAATAGTGAACTTGGATAAAAAAACACACTTTTCCAATCAATTGGCAAACCACAAAATCAACCCAAAACATTTTGGAATGCATCTCAAACCTGCTTACCCCAGACTCGAAACAAACTCCATCACCATACCCTGGAAAAACACCCTCAAAAATAGCCAACCTGTTTAACTCTCACTTTATAAACAGCATCGGCAAACTGTTAAATCCCACCTCCACAACTACGTCAAGTCCCATCTCTCATCCCCTTCTGCCCTTATTTCAAGACTCCTGCACAAACAAAAAAAAAACCCCTTTACATTCCCAAAAAACAGTACATCTTCTATCCCATTTTCTCTTAAACCTGTCCCTACCTCTGTCATTCAAAAACTTCTTCAAAAACTAAAATCAGGCTCCCACTCCTCTGACAACCTCCCCCCTGAATACTTAAAACTTGCTGCAGAAGCCATAGCATATCCTGTCAGTATCCTTATAAATTGCTCTGTAGCAGGGCCCATTGTCCCCAACCTCTGGAAGAAGTCTATCACCACCCCTTTACATAAAGGGGACAGTTCCATTTAACTATCCAATTATCAACCAATCTCCATCCTCTGTCCTCTTTCCAAACTCCCGGAAGAATGCATACATAATCAACAGGTGTACCACCTCATCCAAAACAAACTAATTACCCCTACCCAACATGATTTTTGCCCATTACACAACACCACCACTTCTAATCTCCTTCATGGACACTGCCCAAGTCCACTGAATGGAAATATCACTTCTGTCTTACTACTAGACCTATCAAAAGCATGTGACACACAACAAACTTCATCAGCTATCCATTATAGGCTGCACCCCACCATTCCTCCAGTGGTTTGCAAGCTACCTATCCAAGTGCCAACAGTGCGTCAAATGGCAAGTTATCCCAATATCAAACCAACATAACTGGGGTACCACAAGGGTCTATACTTGAACCCTTACTCTTCAATGTTTTCACCAACAACCTTCATACCTCAACACGCCTCAACTCCATTATCCAATACACAGATGACACTACCATAATTTCCTCCTCCAGTAACATACAACTCCAGCAACTCACCCAAGCCACCTTCACCTCAATAGAGTCATGGCTGAGAGAAGCCCAGCTACTTTTAAATAGTAAAAAAACAACACTCCTGCTTTCTCGACAAAACCAATCTCATCTGACTTTAAAATATTCTCCCAGGATAACACAGAAAATGAAATGGTTCCCACAGTTAAGCTTCTAGGTGTAACCATAGATAACTAACTTTCAAACCCCACATCTGCCATAGCATTAAAAAACACACATCAAACTAGGAACACTCTATAGACAAAAAAACTTTCTTGGATAGCTCCACCAGAAAAAAACCCTTGCTAACACCTATTTGCTTCCCTCACTCTTATATGCAGCCCCCTTATACAGCAATTTACAATCTTCATTTAAAAACAAGCTCCAATCCTGCTGCCATAAAATTGCCAAATTCACCACAGGTTACCCCTACTTGTTCACACCACTGCCTAGCTCTGAAAGAACGAAATTGGCTCGAACTCGCACAACACCTCAGCCTAGTACAGCTGACTTCTGCACATAAAATGATAAATACACCTGATAGCTGCCCAATCATCATATGTGTCCTAAAGCCCTACATACCTCTAACAGCCCTCCACTCTGTTTTTTTTTTTTTTTTTTTTTTTTATAGTCTACATTCCAAACAAAAGAGCTGGATAGTGCCTATACTCACATGCCAACGCCAAGCTCTAGAACTATCTGCCAACAGACATTACTACCATTGAGAGCTTTAACAACTTCAAAATCACTCTAAAAAAAACATTCTGTATGTCATCAGACCTGTCCCTGCTCTTTCCCTAACAGGTGAACTCCATTCACTCTCTAGGGGATTTCCTTTCTATATCCCTAAAACAGGAATTTCCTCTACTAACCCAGTAGCATATTGGACTAACAGACTTTCCATATTTCTACGATCTTAACTTTTCCCATCCTTCTAAGCATCTACTTGCATCTAATGTTCTGATCCTCATTCTTTACCTTACTCTACCTGGTGTGTGTGTGTGTGTGTATGTGTGTGTGTGTGTGTGTGTGTGTGTGTGTATATGTATGTATGTATATATATATATGTATATATATATATATATGTATATATATATATATATAATCTATATATATAAAATATAAAGGTTTGTTTGCAATCTCTTACTTCACTTGACTTTAGTATGTCTTATTATTTTACTTATCTCTTTGTACTTATTTTGTATTTATTATTGCATGTACCTCTCTGTACTTTAGTATTCAGTTATTATTAATGTGTGCTTTAATATTTGTTTTTTTATCTTCATGTAAATTGTCGTAAGCTTTCGTGTATCATTTGGAGCTTTTCTTCCTAGGGCTCCGCTGAAAATGGGGTCCTGACCCAGTCGGACATTCCCAGTAAACAGCTGTTAAATAAATAAAATAAAAAAGTACTCTCAAAGGTTAAAGTATTCTCTAAAAGACCAACCACAATGAAAAGGTTAAATATATTTAATAATAAAATAATCAAAGAACATGAAAGTACTAAGTCTCTGTTTACAATAAACACCAAAGTTTCAGTCACAGGAAATATTAAAATAACATGGATAAATAGATTCGCACAGATACAGAAAAACAGTACTTAACTAATCTCATTATATTTTTATGACTCATGTACAGAATTAGTATTCTCTGGTTACGTACTAAAGCAGGGCACAATGGATGAGTGAGCAGTCTTGTCAGTTCCAAAAACGGACAGATGAGATGGAAGTCTCAGAGCAAATTAAAATGTCATTTCAGTGCTGGATTACATAATGGCATCACTTACATCTGAACATCTGACTTCTGGCTCCCATACTATCCAACTTTACTTGAAACTGAACAAGACATTTCCACATATGTGTTAACCATACACATAGAGCTTTGCTAAGATGTGTTACAGCATCTGGAAGCCATAAAAATCATTTCACCACTTCCATCCTTCCAGAGTTGCAATTTGTTCACTGTTAAGGACAATACAGCAGGATTCCTAGTTTATTTTTTCCCAGACATTTTGTCTCTGGCTGCGGTCAGAGCTATAAGATACAATCTTTATGGCCTAAAGTAAGTAATTTAAGGATATGTTTCTAAAAGTTAGCTGTATCTGACCTTAACTTCTTCTCGTCCAGTATCCTGTGTTACAGTACATACATTTAATCAGTTATAGTAGTATAGTCTGACCTACATGTACATCTTTTCTGTCCAGCAGGACACTGTGTTGGTACATTTTTAGCACACACAGCTTTACAAATACATTATTCAACACGAGCACTTGTACAAACCAGTTTCATATACAAATGACATAATTCTTTACAAAACCCCGGCTAGCTATGCCTGCATGTGTTACACATCTAAAACCTGAGAGTGAAAGGATACTCCATACTTCTGATGTGCACAGACAACTCTGGTACTATCTTGACAAAAATACATTTTTCAGATCCTCTGACCAGCTGTTCATTTCTTGTGAAGATAAGAAGAGACAGCCCGTGTTAATGCAGAGTATTTTCAAATGATTATAGAAAACACAAATAGCCATCACTAAACCAGCACTTTCTTTTATTCACAGCGATCTGGTACCTCGGCAATTCGCCTTCATGGATCACAATTCATAGCATTAAACCAATATATGTACATCAAGACACAGCTGCAAATGTTCAATCAATAAGCATGTCAAGCAATTAAGCCAAATAACATTTTAACATTTAAAGTGACCATTTAAATTTCAGTAGATACATTGGTATAAATATTCAGACCAACTTAAATTAGTAAATATCAAATACATATAAATACAATATAAAAATAAGATTTTATACTTAATTATATACCCAAGACACGAACCCTAACCATAAGTTTGGTCTGTGCTATATACCACATGTCATTACATGAACATCCCAAAATATAGACCACCCCTGTCTATCTGCAGTTGAAATAAAATTTAGGAACAAAAGTGATGCCATTAATTATATTCAAATTTTTTACCTCATTACAAACACTACAACATCCACATGAAAAAGTACCAGGTGATAAAAGGTTATTGTTTCCCTCAACAAAATTATAACTTAATAATTCTTTCAAATTCTTTCCCCTCTTAAAAGAGAATGTAATATGTTTAGGAAACAACCTATAGCTTCATCTTCACAAATAATATGCCAATGTCTTCTCACTAATTGAATCAACTCATTAGAAAATGGGGAAAACCTAGTCGCATAAAAAAATTTTTGTTCATCATCAATCTCTCTTGTTGCGTATATCCTGTCACTGGGTTCAATACTCCTAAATAAAGTAAATGATCCATCAATATCCCCAATAATTTATTTTTGCATCTCAATAAATATGCCTTGTCATAGCCCCTTTCACTCGGTCTAGACAGGACCATATCCAATTCATTAATTTTTTCTTTATCACTAGTATGTTCATAGATTCTTTTGAATTCACCAAAAGGTAAAGAATTCAATAAATGCCTTGGATGCATACTTGTGGCATGTAAAAACATGTTAACCGAAGTTGATTTCCTAAAAGGCCTATAGCCTATAATTTCCTGATCATTATATAATGTTAAGTCCAAGAAATTAATCTTTTCCGTATTCAACTCATAAGAAAAAGTAAGACCATGTTCATTGGTATTAAGAACATCAAAAAAATCATTTATATCACTCTTACAAATAAAAATAAGGTAATCTATAAACCGTTTATATAGCAAAACATTGTTCCTACAGTGGGGTAAATTTCTTTTCAAAATACCTCGTATATATATATAATGGCATATGAGGGCGCAAAAGCAGCCCCCATAGCTGTACCTTTCAACTGCAGAAAAAAATCATTATTAAAAGAAAAATAATTGTGAGTTAAACAAAATTCCAATAAATTCACTAAGAATGTGGTCCTGGGCCCATCACCCAACATATCAATAATGGATTCCAAACCCCATCTAAGATTAATATTAGTATATAATGATTTCACATCAAAAGTGACCCAATAGTAATCATTGCGCCACCGAATGTTGGACACCTCATTAATCAAATCCTGAGTATTGGAAATATGAGCCAGTACTTTTTTCAAATGTGCCTTCAGGTGAAAACCTAAAAAAAGTTGATATTACTCAAAAACTAACCCACCCCCGAAACTTTAGGCCTACCTGGAGGCTGTTGTAAATTTTTATGCACTTTAGGTAAAGCATATAAGATGGGTATCATGGGTTTTTTATATGTAATTTACAAACATCTTTATATTCAAAAAAACCCAGACGTTTTCCTCTTTCTAATAAAGCTAAAAGTTCATCATTAAATTCCACAGTGGGGTCCCTAATTAATTTTTTTATATTCCTCAGCATTCTTTAACAAATCATCCACCATATCACAATATTTCTGTTTGTCCAAGATAACCCAATCACCACCTTTATCAGCACATTTAAATATAAAATTAGACCTTTGTTGTTTAAGGTTCTTCAAAGCTAACCATTCATTTTTACTTAAGTTATAACATTTTTTCGTTTTAGAAAATTCATCAAATGTTACCAAAATTTCTTTGAACAAAACCTTAAAAAAATACTGCAATGGCAGGCACATTAATAATAGGTGTGAACTTATTTTCACTAATGAATTGTGGCACAAAACTTTCCATATCCAGTCTGATAGCAATTAATATTTTCCACTGTCTCATCCATAACATCTATATCAGAGAAATCAGCTCCATCATAATCATACAAAGACATGTTTAATAAATCTTCATCTGAATCAATACCTATGTTTGATTCATTTAAACAAGCATTACCAAAAGAATGTTCACCTTTCCTTTGAAAATAAACTTTCAAAAGCAGCTTCCTGCTAAAAGTTTTTAATTCAAGATACAAATCAGCAAAGGAAGGAAAGAAAGTTGGTATAAATTTACTACCTTTTGACAATGCAATTTTCATGTCATTTGTAAGATTTAAACTGGATAAATTCACAAACGATAAAGTCTCTGTGTTAAGTCCACATACCAGTTCATTACTTGAAACGGTTTCTTCCCTTCCTTCCATTTCTCCCTCGACCCGATTTATTGGTCTGAAAGGAATGTTCTGTAATGGGAGAAACTGAGGTGTTATTCCTACCCTCAGTATCAGTAGTCATAAAAGACGAAGAGGTGGCAAAACTAACATTTTTTGAAGTGTTCTGTTCAGCCGAAGACGCCGACATTTCTCCACCTGGTTTCCGCTTCTGACCCTTAAACTGCCACGTGCCGGCTCGCGTTGACATGAGAACAAAACACCAGCCTCATAATCCTTTAAATCACGTAGCAACTTATTTCTTTTTTGTTGAATAATTTCACCTTCCATTTTTGAAATTTTCTCATTAATTTTAGAAATCTGCACCCTGTAACAGGACTCCTCCACCACCTTGTCCTGTAGGTGCAAAATTTCTGTTTTTAATTTTTCATGTGCTCTCATGTTCCGCTTTATTAAAATACGGAGCCAGTTAGAAGTACATTCTAATGATGCTTGCTTCCACTCCTCGAAGAGATCACCCTCCTCATCCGAAAACTGTGTAGCAGGAAGCCTATCTATACGTAGCCCCCTTGGAGTCAAATTTAAACTCACATATTTCTCTAGGAGCCGCCTATCCAGAAACAAAGCTATTTCCTTAGCCATGAGTCTCTCCAGCTGTGTAAAACGTCCATCTGAATCTCAACTATCACCCACATTCCAGGGATCCATTGTAGTGAACTTCTTTTCCCGTTCACTAACTATATCAGAAAAAAGAAAAGCCCGTGGTATATTAGGCTGTCCAGGAGCCCCAGCTGTCAACGACATGTTTATGCTGGTAATAAAGTGCTGGCAAAAAACACCAATTCCAAAAAACACACTAGTGAGAGCAAATATATAAAACACAAATAGCCAGCACTTTCTTTTATTCACAGCGATCTGGTACCACGGCAATTCGCCTTCATGGATCACAGTTCATAGCATTAAACCAATATATATACATCACGACACAGCTGCAAATATTCAGTCAATAAGCATGTGAAGCAATTAAGCCAAATAACATTTTAACATTTAAAGTGACCATTTAAATTTCAATAGATACATTGGTATAAATATTCAGACCAAATTAAATTAGTAAATATCAAAAACATATAAATACAATATAAAAATAAGATTTTATACTGAATGATTGTCTAAGGATATTACCTTTTGTTATATTCACCACTACAGAACAATTCTAAGCAGGGTCAAGGCCCTCTTTACCAGTGACTTTGCTTCATCTGTCGCTTTTTGGAAAGGGTTGGAATCTAGAAGTATTCTAGAAATAGTAACTAGGTCCTCTAGCACTATGTGTGTATATATATATATATATATATATATATATATATATATATATATATATATATATATATAGGTTCACTACTAAATCTTGAATTACGGAATCTCGAGACTCTGAATCTCAAAGACCAGAATCTCGAGATTCCATAATATCGAAATAAAAAAAAAAAATATATATATATATATATATATATATATATATATAAACATTTAGTCTATTAATTTGACCCTAAGCCTGTTGCGGTCCTTATCCTTGCGCTTCTTAAGCACATCTGAAGTCGGGAGACCAGAAGATGCCATACTGAACTTAGGCCAAACTCCGAAATACTTGAACAGGATCCTAGCTTTACGGCGAATGGTGCGCAGGTTGAAAGAAGCACAAAGAATGCAATTAGGAACGTCTTGCTCAAGGCCCAAACAAGTGATACAATAGGAGTGAAAATCATGGTGCGGAATCTGTTTTCCACAGGCAAGACAGTTATTAACTTTCTCTGACATTCGTTAAAGCAAGAAAAGAGTGTCCCCAACGGGGTACTTATATGAGGATGTCTTCAACTTAAGCAGTTGGAATACAAAAAGAAGTTATTCTGCCGACCAGCACTCTTGCAAAAAGCTTCTGCGTCTGGCTCCGCGGCAAGAAAGACTGAGGAAATGGTGTCAGCTGCCTTCTTTGTACCCGATGTCCTGACATCAGGCTTAAACCGAAGGCAGCCGATGTCATATACCAAGGACTTTGGTATTCTGGCCGACTGTGGGCTACCGGGAGCTAGATAACCCATTTTGTAAGGACTGCAACATTGAATACACTCTTAACATCTACATTTATTGTATGTGTACACAACTGTACTGTACTTTAAAGTGGAGCTTAATAGAAATGTCATTTAAGCTTAAACCTCTTGCACTGTTAAGTGGATCTGCCTCCTTGTTTTGTATAATCTGCTGAAGTCCCCCCCCTACACACACACACACACCCATCTGGTAGTATACCTCCACACACGCTGAATTTATATATACCAACTTTGAGGATGCACAACAGTAGAGCAAGAGGCAAACTCTTTTATCAAAGTAATTCTGGTGAACATATTTAGTTTTCAGTGAACATAACAGAATCAATCTTCAGCCAGTCAACAGGAACCCAAGTTTCAGGATGCTAAGCATTTTTCTTTTCAGGCAATGAAACGTTCCATACAAACCAGTGGTCTTACTTGCCTTGCTGTACATATGTAAAATATTTTAAGCACAAAGAGTAATGCCCTTCTAGTCTGCCAACATGTCAAAACTGTCATTCCATAAAAAGCGTCCAAGTTGTCCCTAAAAATATCCAAGCTAGTGCTTCTTTTAATATAATCTGGTAGTTTATTCCATGCATCAGTTAGTCAGAGAAACAATTAGTACATCTCATTGCTATATAATCTCCCACAAAGGCTGTCTGATTTTTTTTTACAACCCCATACATTTCTGGGTGTAGTTGTCTCTAAATATCCTATATATACCTGAATAAGGTTGTCTTTTAAATATCAGTGTAAAGCACTGTACATGCTCATGTGTTTTAATCTTTTATAATTTAATTCTCATATCCATTGATACCTTTGGGTTATTTCTGCTATACTCTTTCCACTTTATCCATGCTAATAAGATGTCCATATTATTCCGTATTGTAGTTTGGGCCTAATGTTACTTACAAACAGTGATTTCATCATTTCCGTTTTCCTGTACTTAATAAATCGTTTTATACAGCTTATAGTTTTATAACTGCCATTAGCCATTTAGTTAATATGATCAGAAAAACTCAAAGCTGGATCTACCCATATAGCCAGATACTTAAATGAATCCACCGCTTCAGTCACGTTGTATTGTATTAAATATTCCCCCTTCAGTTTATCCAGTTGGTGTGTATTTGCTTAACCTACATCTCTTATAGCCTCAATCTTAGCTTCTTGACTTCCTCTCTTGCCCCTCCCTAAATCTCTAGTTTGCTCCTTTCCAGGTACCCTGCAATGGAAACTTTCACTAAGTGGGGTCCCCAACTCCTTGCGAAGTTGACTTCACCCGATACTCATTTTTAAGTCCTGGGAGCAAGGATTCAATAGGGAACAATGAGCAAATGGCCTTAGAACAGTTGTCCTTGTATCAGCCTGTCAGTTATGCTTTAGCTTTGGAGGTTGCTAGTGCATTGGTGTTGGAATGTTGTCCACTCTACTAAATCTGAGATATCCTGCGAGGTCCCTGGTCCCCACCAGAGGGCAACAAGACATCAAGTTTTCCCTCACCCTTCACCTAATATAGGAGAGTTGGCTGTCTTCTATTTGTTTCATCCTATCCCCTTCTTACCAGCCCTACTTGGCAGCCCACGTTTACTGTCGAGCTCTAGTCTGGCTTTGTTTCTGGAATGATTTTATGAAAGCAGTTTTTCAAAAATACATCTTATAACATCCTTCATTGAGTTTGCAAATTGACGTTTACTGGGAAGATCTAACTGGGTAATAAATTTCTATTTTCAGCAGATACCTGGGGAGAAACCGCTCCAGAGAGTTAAATAACATCATAGACAACACTAGTGCAAATGTAATTAAAAAAAAAACATATGTACATTTAGTTTGATAGTGGAATACATAGAATACAATAAAGAATAAGGAGACACTAGTGACGTAAAAATAAAAAGAAATGAAAAACAAAGACTTTTTATAGAACAATCAATATATACAAAAGTACTAGAAGTATAGTCTCTAGGAAATAGAAATCAAGGTACAAGTCCACCCTAACAGTAGGGAGAGGGCAGGTGCTGAAAGGTGTACATAGATAATATGATGAGAGGCTAGGTTGTATGTAAAGTATTTAATGTAGGTCTTACAGGTGAGGTGCATGGTCATTGCCATGAGTTAGTGAGAGAGGACTTAAATACGTGGAGGCTATATATAATTTCGATTGAATTTGCGATAACGTTCCATAGTTTGGGTATGCAGTGGGAGTATAAACTTTGCCCCACACTGTTTTTGGTTTATAGATTTCAAGCAGGTTTTTGTCTTGAGAGCGCAGAGGGCAGTTTGGGAGATGATGATAAAATACTAAGGAGATAGAAGGGCATGTAGAGGGGTTATATAGTATTTTTATAGGTTAGAAGCTGTAAATGGGCTAGTCGTTGTGAGAGTTCTTAACCACTTGAGCACGTAATGATGAGCTTTGTGGCAGGTTAGCTGCAGATTTAGCTATCTTATTATAACATTTTTTCCAGTTGTGATTTTAGAGAGATCTGTATGTTAGTCAAAACAGGTGAGTCATAGAAAACACAGGGTAAAAGATGGTGTTTAGGTAGGGCAATTCTACTATGAGTTAATGATTTTTTTTTCTCTATATAGTTGACATAGATTTTGATTATTGTTTGTACAGTATTGCATATAAAGATCAAACTTTTAAGTTGTCATCTGTGGTGATACCAAGCAGTTTGGTGTGGGTAACTACAGTAACTGTACTTTTTTAGAGAGGTAATGTGGAAGTTACTTTTAGCATTAGCATAGGACTTTGGAAAAAATGGTAGTTAGTCTTTTTTGGGATTAAGTGAGGTTTGTTTTGATGTAGCCACAGTTCAACTGAGTTGAAGGCATTTTGTGTCATGATTGTAGTTGTAATGAGCTGTAAGATGAGCAGGTAAGAGTCCAGTCACCTGCATACTGAATACTTGTCTACATCCTCTCAACAGTATTGATATATGCTGTTGATGAAAATGTTAGCAGGCGGTTGCCTGACAGAACAGCCTTGAGGACCAAGAGACATTTGACAGATTAATATCTTTCAGATAAATAAAATAGAGGAGATGGTTTGGAAAGACCTAGAGGGAACATTTTAGTCAGAAGATTCTTATGTGACTGTCAGAGGCTTCTGAGAGATCTAGAAAAACAGGAAAGCGCAACTTTCTTTGGTCTCTAGCGTTAGTAACTGTGTCGGAAGAATTCTGGAGAGCTGTAGTGGTGCTGTGGCCTGGTCAGAAGCCATGTTGTGTCGTTTAGGAGATCATTTTGCAAGAGGTACTGAAGGAATTACTTATAAATACATTTTTCCAGGATCTTGGAGGGGGGGGGTGGCATTTGACTTAAAGTTATAGATTGCAGGAGTTACCTACTTTATGGAGGAAAATAATGTTTTTTTTCCACAGGGCAGGAACATGGGATGAGATCTGTTAATGGGAAGTGAGACTGGGTGTTATATACAGTCTGCAACAAAAGGAACGGCTGATGTAGTGTAATCCTCCAAAACACAAAAGCCTTTGTACAAAATGAAGCAATCCATTCACAGGTTGTAAACCACAGGAGAATAATTTAGTAAAGCAGAAGGAATGACACAGCCTGGTTAAGCGCTTTTGTCCTGCCAAATCTAATGGCACTTCAGACCCATGAATGTAACAAACAAACTTCTTGAATAGTAGAAGATACCTCATGTGACAACAGAAAATCTCATTGAAAGTTGCATTGAATTCCAGAATGTCATTGTTCCTTAGAGACAGACACAAAGAAAATTTAATTTAAAGTCAGATGTAAGTAGTGTTTAAAAAACATCTATTAAATAAAATAAACTATTACAAATAAACTTAAATAAAATAAATTATTACAAATAAACTTAAACATCTAAAATTTATAAAAATAGTTAGATAAAAGCATAATAATGAAAAAATCAATGTTGGCATGAAATTATACACGTATATTATAATTTCCTGACTCTCAACTTTAAAGTAGAAAGCAAGATGTCATTTAAGCTAGGAGGGTAAGAGGCATTTAACTTTAGCTGCAAAATTAACTCTTTTTAAAAAAAAAAAAAAAAAAAAAATTCCCGCCACCTCTCATTTCATTTAGGGTGACAACCTCTAAAATATCAAAAACTATTTTTTTGTAATTTATATATTGCATAGTATGTTTAAACAGGGAACTGTTCACATTTCCTTTAGAAATATTGTAGTAGTGCTCGTAAATATGTTTATGAAAGCAACTTTCTGTTTTCCAACATAAAAAATTGCTATAGCTGGAGCAGAAAGCAATATGTACTATTACTTTAGTGGAACAGTTACCCTTGACCAGTTTCAGTCTTTGTTCATTAACCATGAAGGGCGGCTCCTCTGACAATGTAAGAGCACTGATTACAGGCTCCACATTTATTTGTGCTTAAAGGAAGATTGTCCATAAGTAAGTTAGGTGGTTTTTCAAATAAGTATTGTAAATTTTTTCCTGTTGGTAAATAAAACTAGGTTTGTCACCAACCAGACTCTGTAGGTCGGCATCTGTTTTAAATAAATTCCAATTTTTTTTTTTTACCATGTTTATTTCCTGAGGTAGACCATCAAATTGTATAAGTAAATCATTAGTAAAACTGTTGAAGGTTTGCTCTTTCACCATTGTCAGTGGTTTATTCACAAGGTCCGATCCTAAAAGAGGGCAGTATTTTGCACCCCAACCTTTTGTGATCTCTGATCGTATAATGTTAAGCAAGTTATGTGTGTGTACCCCCTCTCTAGAAACATATTGGCCATTTATGACGTTCTAACAAGAATGAGTCAAAAGGAGAACACATTCTAATTGCCCTGACAATTTGTCCTTTGAACACAGTTTTTTTTTTTTTTTTACACTACTGTAAGGATGACCGCTTTTGTAGTGCAGATGGGTGTTAAGTTTCTTTCCTGTAAATAGTAGACTCAGACTTTAACAAATTGTGTTTTGAAATGGAAACATCCAGGTAGTTACATAAGTGTTTATCAAAATGGTGGGTGAATTTAAAAAATACTGTGGTAGTGCTTAAAAATTCAGTAAAACCAAATATGTTGTCTTTTCCATCCACCGAAAGAAAGAACAAATAATCCAGGTATGTCCAAAACCCTGAGTACAGGACATCATCAGATTTGCATTAAAAAAAAATATATATATATATATATGTTTTGTTTTTTATATAGAGAGAGAGAGCGAGCAAGAGGTACGTGTGTGTGTGTGTGTGTGTATATATATATATATATATGTGTGTGTGTGTATGTAGATATATATATATATATATATATATATATATAAGTAAACACATTGGTTCATCACTACGAAATTTCGAAATCCCAAAATCTCGAGTTTCAGAATATCACGTTCAGAATCTCTATCTTGTAAAATAGAAATTGTGAACTCCCCCCAAAACAACACCCAACACTAAAACATGTGTATGCAGGGGGTAAGCCCCGCTACACCCCCCCCCCCATGTGGGCACCCCCCACACCCCCTTCGCAAATTAAATATATCAACTCTGAGATCGCACTACAGAGAGAACAAGGAAAATCTCCCGGTCTGCGCTTTATGCTGATCTCCGTTCAGGATTTTGAAGATGTGCTTCGTGTTTCACTGTTGCAGTCATCCCATCTGGGTTACCTGCTTGCAGGTAGCCCTCAGGTGGCCTGAATACCAGAGTCTTTGGATTTCTGTGTCAGATGCTGTCGCTTCTTCCATGACGTCAGGGGTATAAAACATGCAGCCGATGCCATTACATCAGTCTTTCTTGCCATGCGGTACCCGAAGAAGCAGTTAGCAAATGCCGGTCGGCCTACTCCTGAAATTTTCGTTTTCAACTTTCAGACCTGAAGTCTTCAAAAGTTAAGTACCTCGTTGGGGATCATTTTTTCTTGTTCTAACCGATGTCATAAAAAAATTAACAATTGTCTTGCCTGTGGAAAGCAAATACCTCCTAGAGAATTTCATTCTTACTATGTCACCTGTTTAGGCCCAGATCACTACATCCCTGCGGTCTGTTTTGTGCCTTGTTCAACTCCCAAACTATTCGTCATCGGTCTATGTTTGTAGCTAAATATTTTCGTTCTCTATCTCTTTACTCCAAAATGGCTTCATTAAGCCATCCGACTACCGATCTTCCGAAAAAATGTAAAGATAAAGACAGAGAGAGACCGCACAGGTCCAAAACTGCCGACGACGCTTCTGTTAAGCTAGTTGCCAGTTCGCCAGTACTCAGTGAGGCGCTTTCGCAGCCCCTGATACCCGCTGCTACAGATTTGCAGGCCTCTATTGAGACCCATTCACTGTCCGAGATGCTTCTTCGACTATGGAACCTGCAGATGTCTCTACCTTGGATGGGTCTGGAGCTGCTGTGCAGGCACCAGCTTCTGACATTGTATTCAGGCCCACCGATTTTCATATTAAACCAATGACTTTGTTTCAAGCCAAGAATACTGAATTCCTCAGGCATAAAACTCGCACTATGCCTAGAAAACCAACGACCAAACCGCATTCTCAGGCCCATATGCCTCAAAAACAAATGATCAGAAAGGCTGAAGACCGTATTACCTTAATTAGCGGAAGGCCAGCCTTCCCCCTCTAAGAGATCTAGAACTGATTTTCCTTCTGATTCTTCTGATCAGGAATCTGATATCTATGTTCCTTCTGACTAGCATGATTTACCCTTATCTACTTATGAGGATTCTGAGGCAGAGGATTCCATTCCCTCTGCTTCCCCTCCAGACGATTTTTCTTTTAGTGAAACCTAGCATACCCTTAGGGAGCATTTGCACTTTGAAAGCCAGGAATATTCTGACGCCAAAAAGAGACTTAAGGAATTTTTACTCCTGCCTCAACACAGGCCTCTATCTATTCCTCCTGTCCTGCAGATTGTAGATGATGTTTTTTTGGAATCCAGCCTTACCCCAGACACTTTGCCTCCAGCTCCCAGGAAACCGGACAGGTACTACTGAGTACCTTACTCTCACAAATTCCTCTTCAAGAATCCTACTGCGGATCCAGAAACCATTTCACAAAGACCAAAAGGCATTAAGGCTACTACTGCCAAAAATCCTAGCCCTTCTGATGAGGACTGTATAGCTTTAGACAGATGGGGTAAGAAGATACACACTTCTGTTACTTTGGTCATTAGGGTTTTAAATTGCCAGTTTCATATATTAAAGTATCAGCAGCATATTATGTGACTACTTAAACAGAAAATGATGTTGATTCCTGACTGTGCTGAACACAAAGATTTGCAAGAGTTAATGCATTCTGCTAAACAAGTTGGTAAACATACTTTGCATTGTGGTTTTGTTGCTTTAGAAGCATTTGGCAGGGCTGCTGTCACTGGGTCTGTACTTAGAAGGCAAGCTTGGTTTAAGGAAAAAAAACTTGCCAGATCATGTTAAAGCTAAATTACTGGATATGCCCTTAAACCAAGACCGCCTTTTTGGCAACAAAGCAGAAGTCCTCAAAAGGAAGGAGGAAAAAGCTAAATCTATGGAAACTCTTAAAGATTTCTTACAAGTATATCCTCCTGAATTCAGTAGGCATCGGCCTTCAAATAACTGGTCTTTTCCAGTCCCTTCCAGGCCTTTTCTGTGCAAACCAAGGAGCAGCAGACTACCAAGACTTCAGTTTCAGGCTATGCACAGATCTAAGCAGTGGGGGGGCTCCCACTTCCAAAGCAGGGAGTAGTAAGCCACCCCCTTATGGAAAAATGGCACAATGACTTATCCTTAACTCTTCCAAGCCCTGCTCAACTACTTGCTCCCTTAGGAGGAAAGCTCGCCCTGCATGCAAAAATCTTGGGAACTCATTACCCAATACAAATGGGTTTTAAACATAGTTTCCCTAGGATACAGATTCCACTTCCACTCACTCCCAACCACAAGTGGATGGCCAGACCTCCCCCCCCCCCAAATCAGTGGGCGGAGGCCCAAAAACAAGTGCTGTCTCTCCTCTGTATCAGGGCTATTCAACCTGTCCCAGCAGAACAAAGGGGACAAGGTTTTTATTCAAGAGTGTTCCTGGTTCCCAGAAAAGAAAACTCCTGGCGTCCTATCCTGGACCCTTCTATTCTCAACACCTTTCTGGTGGTTCCAAAATTCAAAATGCTAACTCTTCAGCGGCTTCTTCCTATACTAGCCAAGGTTGCCTGTCTGGCAACCCTAGACTTAAAAGAAGCTTACCTGCACATCCCAATAAGGGAATCCTGCAGACAATACCTACATTTCAGGGCGGGCTTCATGCACTATCAGTTCTCTGCACTTCCCGTTGGATCATCTACTGCACCCACGGTGTAGGGTATTCACAAAGTGCCTAGCTCCAGCCATTGTATTTTGCAGGCAGAGAAATATTCAGATTTACCCATACTTGGACGATTGCCTGATTCAGGCAAAAAGTCAGGACTTGCTATGACAGCACCTGACATTTGTAAAGAGACTTATACACTCACTGGGGTACACCATCAACAAGAAGAAATCACACCTAGTACCCTGCCAGCAGATTGTATTCCTGGGAGCAAGCTTGAACACAACTTCCCAGATAGCATTCCTCACTCCAGAGAAACAAGTTTGACAACCTACTTCAACCTACTGGCCACAAAAATCCTGCTATCTGCAAGGAAAATCCTGCAAGGCTTGGGTTTCATGGCCTTTTGCATTCTGTTAATTCCGTATGCAAGGCTGCGTATGAGGAAACTTCAATGGTATCTAAAAAGTCAACGGTGTCAGCGTTCTCAAGACCTAGAAACAAGGATTCCTATCATTCCTTGTCTAAGGGCAGAGTTCCTTTGATGGGCAGAGGCCTGCTACCACCACAAGGGACTTCCTTTCACTCTACCCCCTGCCACCCAAATCCTAACAACAGATGCATCAGACTATGCATGGGGGGCTCACATGGCAGGGCAGTGCATTCAGGGCAAATGAAACCCAAAACAGATGTACCTGCATATCAGTCAAAAAGAATTGGTAGCTGTACAGAATTCTATGACAGCCTTCAAAGACCTTATTCTTCCAGGACAGCTATTGGTAAAGACAGACAACACCACAGTTATGTGGTGCATAAACAAGCAGGGGGGAACCCATTCCTGTCCACTCTGCAAACTAGCCATGGCTCTGTGAAACACAGCCTTGAGCTGCCAAGTACACTTACAAGCACAATTCCTGCCAGGCAAACTAAGTTCACTGGCAGATGACTTGAGCAGAAATCTCATGGACCCACACGAATGGAAACTGGAACCCAAAATATTCAAGCTCTTGAACAAATGGGGGACACCAGAGGTAGACCTGTTTGCTTCCCCCCAGAACTACAGATTGAACAAATTCTGCACCAGAACTCCCCGCAGTCAAGCTTGGAAAGTAGATTCCCTGTTCTTCACCTGGGAAAGCCTCTCAATTTATGCCTTTCCCCCTCTGCCTCTCCTCTCGAAGGTTTTACTAAAGATCAAACAGGACAAGTCAAGGACAATCCTGATTGCCCCAGACTGGCCACGCCAGCACTGGTACCCCCTTTTGCGCACTCTGACAGTGCTGCAACCATGGCACCTGCCTCAAACTACTTCCCTACTGTCCCAGCAGGTGGGCCAGATTCTGCACCCTCTGCTTCAAGCCCTGAACCTTGCAGCCTGGGTAATTCCCTGAGCCCACCTCTAACAAACCTCAGTAAGCAGGTGCTGGATGTCATTCTTGAGGCAAGGAGGCCTAGTACTAGAAGATACTATTCAGAAAAGTGGAAAAGATACTGTTCCTGGAGCTAGGCTCAGGGGATGGGCGCAGTGGTGCCCAGCTTACCTCATATTCTAGATTATTTAACAGAAATGCTTCACAAGGGCCCATCTTTCTCTTCAGTTAAGATGCATGCCTCTGCCATTTCAGCACATTACAATATTGAGCCACCCCTCTTCTCTCATCCCCTGCTAAAACAATTCCTTAGAGGGGCCAAAAATTTAAGACCCCCCAGGAGAGCTCCCACTCCAACCTGGGACCTTAACTTTGTATTGGAAAAACTCACTCTTCCCCCCTTTGAACCAGCTGCTACAGCAGAGTTGAAATTCCTTTTGTGGAAAACAGCCTTACTTCTAGCCATCACTTCTGCCAGAAGAGTGTCTGAATTGTAGGCCCTCATGGCAGTGGAACCCTTCATTATCTTTCATGCAGACAGGGTTTCCCTCAGGACTAATCCATCCTTTATGGTGGTGTCTAGTGTGGCTCTAAACCATTCCATTCATTTGCCTACTTTTTTCCCTAATCCACAAAATAAGGGGGAAAGGATACTGCATTCTCTGGATGTGCACAGACAGCTTAAATTCTATTTGGACAGAACTAAGCTTTGCAAAGAATCTGACCAGCTGCTAGTTAGCTCTGCTGCAGGGGCAGAGGGGAAGGCCATTTCAAAATAAACCATTTCCAAATGGATAGCCCATTGCATTCATTTCTGCTTCAAGCACCATGGAAAACCTACCCCACAGGGGATAAAATCACATTCCACCAGGGCTGCATCTACCTCTACGGCATTTCTCAGAGGAGTCCCTACCAGGGACATCCTGGAAGCTGCTACCTGGAGCTCTGTACATACTTTCACCAAGCATTACCATCTGCCTATCTTTTCTAAATCCAGAGCTGGATTTGCAACAGCAGTCTTACAAGGGCTGATTGCTAGCCCTAATGCTCTTTAACTGCCTCCACCCTTCCTTAGCTTTGGGAATTGACCCAAATGCGATGACTGCAACAGTGAAACACGAAGAACTTAGTACAGTTGTGTACACTTACCATAAATGTAGATATTCGAGTGTATTCACTGTTTCAGTCCTGGTTACCCTCCCTCCAGCCTCCTGACTTCTCTTGGCTCTACCTTTCCTTCTTGTTGGTATATTTATTTTTTCTTGTGTATTTGCTTTTTGCTGGGGGTGTACCATACCATATAATTGCTTCCTGTTGTGGGGGCACCTGACATCCGGGGCAAGAAAAACTGATGTAATGGCTTCGGCTGTATGTTTTGTACCTCTGATGTCATGGAAGAAGCAACAGCATCCGAAGGAGAAATCCGAAGACTCTGGTATTCAGGCCGGTTGAGGGCTACCTGCAGGCAGATAACCCAAATGTGATGACTGCAACAGTGAATACACTCGAACATCTACATTTATGTTAAGTGTACACAACTGTACTTTTTGAAACTTCTAACATATGATCTTTGATCATATGTAATTCGATGTTTTGAGCTTCGAAATTCTGAATGGAACACACGTGCACGCACACAAATGTGTAGGTATTTAATTGTACTAGATCATTTCAGGCTCTGCCTTTTCTTACATTGCTTCTTGCATTCCTTTGTGTTGTATAACCTTGATAAGAATTGATTTTCTTTTTATATTTGCAGAGTTACTTAATTGGCCTGGATGAATTTTGGAAGACCAAATGGCTGGTTGCTTACATTCTGGTGATTGTAGTTTCCATGGTGGATTGGGTGATATCACTATGTTTCTTTTGCACAGAGGTAAGAGTGTTTTCAGATCATTGTTAGAAAAACATTTTTAAGTCTTTATAAAATATTACTGGTTTGCACTGCATCTGTTGCCTTAACTAATTTACAGTTAAATCTACATAAATTACGTTAAGCACAATTTTTAATTCCTATCTTTTAATGTATTGTTATAGAACATCATGTTACAGGTGATAATAAATATATTTTCAATATCTGTATCAGCATGCATATATTTTCAGTATATGCATGCTGATGCATGGTTTCAAGTCCCAGCCTTTCCAATTCTGACAACAACTTACCCAGTACTACCATTTCCATTATTTTACTACAACATGAAAGTAGGCTTAAGCGTCTGTATGACTTTGGGTTTGTCCTACTCCCCTTTCCCTTAGACAGGTTTAATAAGCTCACATCTCCATTCTTCTAGAATCTCCCAATATTTATACAACTTAGTAAAGAGTTGATATAATGGTATTGTAAGTTCTTGCTGAAGTGTTTTCAGGTCATTATTACTAATTCTGTCTCCTCCCTGTGCTTTGTTTGGATCCCGTTTGCATAGCTCTTTTGCAATATAATGTAATTTGATTTCAGTATCTGTGGGTACCTTTGTGTCACTAGGACAACTTTTCATTCCCTTTGTTTTGCATGAGATTTTTGTAAATATATCTATAATTTGTCATTTTAGAATGTGTACACAGTTTATCAGATGGAATTTCTTTACGCTTTACACTTGTTATGCATCTATAAAATGGTTTCCTTGCAAGTTAAATATTTTTATGTATATGTTCTTGATATTGTCTCACACTATGCTTAATTTGTTTCCCCAGCTTGTTTGCTTCAGTTTTCAAGTTGTAGTTCAACCTCTTTTCTATTTCTTATATATTTTTTTCTCATCTTAATCAGATACCTTGTTCTTAAGGAAATGCACCCCCCTCACGTTGCATGCCTAAATCCTGATGTCAAACATACATTTTTTATTTTAGTTTTTTTTTTTTTTTTTTGCACGCAGTTTCACTTTCAAAACTTTATAGATTCCTTCTGCAGTTTTTTCCATTGAACACATCACTCCAATTAGTTCTATATATTGACTGCATATGTGTAGTTAATCTTCTGTGCATTGGTTTAGATTGCAGTTTGGCAGAATTATATAGCAATAGTTTAACCTTTGTAACCCTATGTTTACTGCACATCAACGGTGGTAAAACTTGACATGAAGTAACAGTAATTTCTTTAGGAACACAACAGTGTCTGGTATATTCCCTTCTCCAGTAGTTTTTTTTTTTTTTTTGACAATCCGAAGCAATTGTTCTTGAACATACATTGTGAATAATTTCCTTACTAATGTTTATTCAAAATTGTTCCAGACTGTTTCTGCTAAATTGAAAGTCCCCAGCCACTATTATTCTTCCTTGTGTTTCATGCAAGAAAAGTATGAATTCTTCTAGGTCATCACAAGAAAAGTATGAATTATTCTAGGTCATCAGCACTTGACTTTGGTTATCTGTACACTCCAACAATTGTGTTCCAGGGTTGTTAACTTTGTGCGTTTATATCACATTATCGAAAGATGAAAATAGCGAACGCTATTTCATCTAACCTAAAATATCTAAACCACATAATATCGAACATTCAGAACAACAAATTTTTTCCTTGGGGAAAAAATTTGCCATTTCGAAACACATGCACACAACACAAGCACACCTAAAAAACGTCAATACACACACATACACTTATAATCCTACAACTAACCCTACACTAAACTATACATACACTACTATCCTATCCACTTACCTTAATCCAAACCCTAACCCTAAGGTCCGTCACTATCGCACACTCACCTATCTCGCGCCCTAACCCTAACTCACCTAACCCGCACCCTAATCCTAACAACCACACAATTGCACACTTACCTGAACCTGACCTGTAAATCTCCATAACAGCGCTGAAAATAGCGAAGCCACAGAACCGGCCAACCGAATTCGGTGTTCTGCAGCTTCGCTATTTTTAGCGTGTGATTCAAACAGGTTGATATTAGAACATTCGAAGTTTTAAAACTTAAATGTTCTGATACAGACCCGTCTTTGTCACGCACAATCTGTAGTATTGGTGCTATTACTGAACATATAATAATCACAAGTCTCTTAACTATCTTTAAATCCCTATCATAACACCTCCACCTGATTTTTTTTGTTAGAATGTCTGTTACAGTAAAAACATTTATACATTGACAGAACTGGTTTCCAGTCATTCTTCTTTAACCATGTTTTACAAACAGTGGCAGCATCAATCTTGTGGGAATGTAGCAAATTTTGCAATAAGAAAACTTTATTATTAGTGCTCCCAGCTTTGTATTTCTGAAATATTGCATAATATCTTCTGCAGAAATTCTCTTCTCTGATCTTGACAAATGCACACTATCCTATCTGAACAGGTGTGCCCAAAATTAGACTTGGTTGCTGTACACATTTCCACATTTTAAATTTAGACTTTTTTTTTTCATGTAGGTGTTTACCAAAAAAAATCTTTTCATTCACGGTGACCTGATTCTCTTTCTACACACAGATTTTGAAAAATAAATTCTAACAGCTGTACAAGCTATGCTATCTAAGAGGGTTTAAGTTCCCTACTAACAATCCTTGAGGATATTATTTGTACCAAAGTCAGTAAAAACATATCCGTACTTAAATTAAGGTGTTCTAAGGCTTGTCTCACATCCCTTATTTTTGCTTCTGGCAAGTGTAACGCTATTCGATGTTCGTTATCTTCTCTGCTGATGTAAGCATCAGCTCTTCTAATAATTGAGTCTCCAATTACAAGAGTAAATTTTCCTACCAGATCTGAAGTATCTTCAACTTCCAAGTCAGTAATATCAGCTCTGTCAATTGTTGAGGGAATGGTCTTCACCATTAGTCTTGTTAATCCCACTGTTTTCATTTGCAAGCACACAGTTCTCATCCAGCTGGCTTTGTACATCCACAGTTTGATACATGCTGTTTTGAGTCTGTTTTTCTTATCTTTTTTCTTACAGTAGTGTTCTTCAGTCCTTCCATGTTCAGTTTTGATTTTTTTTCCTTTTAACATGCCCCTTGCCTCTTTTTTTCTATTTTTTTTTCTTTTGGACAAATGCCTTTTTCTGTAGAAGGAAGGTTTTTGGATAGGAAAATGTTATCATTCCTTTTAATCTGTAGGTTACATAACTAATCAGTGTCCTGATGAGTATGTATTCTCTTTACAGCTTTACAGACATTTATCCATTTCTTTTTATTGTTATTCGTTGTGAACTTCTTCCTTTCTTTATTCTTTTTTTGTGTTTCCTTCTAAATTCTCTGAATCTTCAGATTGCTGAATACTTTTATCTAGAATTCCAAAGTTGTCAGTGGCATTGCCTTGTTTAATAGGGGTTGAATGATCTCTACAGACAGACCCATCCTTTCCTCACTGTGTTCTATTTGCTCTTTGCCTAACATTATTTATTTCACCAGTCCAGTCATTTAATGTTTGTAACAGTTCTCCAAGCCATGCCAATTGTACAAGTGCAATAGTCAACAGTAAGTCTAGATTTACTACTACTACTACAGCTTATCAGAGTTTGGCCTCCTTAGCCAGAGATCTGAATGAAATCCAAGGCATCCTGTGAATTCTACTGAAAAGTAGGTATTTTTATAATCTTCTTTGCACTTTTAAACTGTTTGCAACTGTTTTGCTGCCTACTTTAAACTGTTTTTATTGTTTGTGACTGTTGTCTGCACTGTCTATTTACAGTACTTGAACAGTTTAGTGCATAGATTAAAATTCGCACTGTTTGGCATTTTCTGAGCACTAAAGTCGGCCATCTTACGTTGAGGGCCATCCTGTACCCTTGTGGCAGAAGAGTGTAGTCAAGGACCCATCTGAGTTGGGGATTGTTTGAGTATGGCTCACTCTTGCGCTTTGCTAGTGGTTGGATTGTTTGAAAACTGTTTTACTTAGCTGATATTTAAACACAGCTTTTGTGCGTAGCTGCACACTGATCAAAGAGGGTTAGCACTTCTGTGAATAGACACAAATGCTTAAAAAGTCAACATTTCCCTAGATAACTGCTAGAGAACCCTCCTAAGCTTCCCTGCGTCTCGACAGGCAATGCAATTGTGCACTGCTGCCCAGAGAGCAACCAAGCTGCTCTTTTTGAGGTGCTGCTGCATTTTACCCCTTAACCTCCCATAGATTAACTGATTTTACTAGTTCTGCAACAGAACCTAGTCCATCTAGCCCACTCTGCACCACTTATTACAGAATACACCTGGCTTAATGGATCATAAGATCATTGGAAGTTTCTAGGCTAATGGCACTAGGGCCCTTACAAGTCTAGCCAAGTTCTACCCTTATTTCCATTATCAGCACCTATTGTCCCTTTCCATGAGGGACACAGTTGGAACCCCCCCAGGGTGAATTTACGGTTGCCCATCCATTCGTCCAGATTGCATTTGAAGAGGGCAAATGAGGTGCTCTGTTCGACATGAAGAAGTTCACCAGGTTTAACAGGCATGATTTCCCTTTGACAAATCCAAACTGAGTAGGGTCAAGTGTTTAGAGATTACCTATACCTTTGTTGATAAGGTCCATGATAATTTGCTCCATGGCCTTGCAGATAAGGCTAGTTAGGCTAATAGGTTTCTAGTTTCCAGGGTCAGTAGAAGCAGGGGAATAACTGTCTTTTTTCCATTCAGCTGGGAAGAAGCCTGTGCTTAGGGGTGGGAGATTGGCATAATGGTTAAGGTGTTTGCCTTTTAAACCAAAGGTGCAGGGTTTGATTCTCACATGGGGTAATTGGCTAGGCTTAAAAAAATGGCCCACAAAGGCTGTTAGCCTAGTACTAATCTGTGAACCTATGAAGTGGGAGTCTGTTCCAAAGGTATGGTAACCTGGGAGACAAATCTGTCCCTCCAGCAGGTTCTATTAATGTCACATAGGTTAATGTCTTTAGAGAAAGTAACCTGTGTACTGTTTGACTTGCAGAGATGCAGCATTTCCAATAAAGCAGGGTCAGGGATTGCCTTTTATGCAAGGCAGAGATCGCCTCTTAGTAGTCTGTATAAAACAGAATAAAGTGACTGATTTCAGACGATACACAGAAGACAGATGGTCAAAAAGGATCAAGCATCTTGCCAAAGTTCTGCTAGACGCCAGTAGACCAAATGCAGAAAAAAGAAAAACGTCACAGAACACTGCTAGGATAATCCACTGTTTAATAAAATCAAAGTATAAAAGACTGGTAAAAATTACAAATCAGAGCGCTTTCGGGTATAACCCTTCTTCAGATACCTGCTCAACATTCCAACATAAAAATTTAAACCTAGAACAACCAATCAAAATTCAATAAAACACCCGCCTGTTTTTCAAGGCAGGCTTCATGGGGGAACCATCTCATTGAGACCAGGTGATCTGTGAGCCATAAGCTCTATTATCCACTTTGCCTCATCCAATTCTGTTTTGTTTCTAATATTGCCCCCTCTACTGTTTGTTTTAATATTAACAATGGCTCTAAATTTAAAACTATGCTGTGTATTCTTCTCTATATGCCTATAAAGAGCATTATGTATATCTGCATTCCTAATGGCTGATAGATGCTGCAAGATCCTAACTTTGAACATACAGTTTGTTTTTCCAACATAAAAACTTGTGCAGTGTTGGCATTCTGCTATGTAGACAATGTCAGTAGTTCTACAGGTAGCTCTTGCTTTAAAATCAAATGTCTTGCCAGTAATTGGATGAGTAAAACTAGTAGCCTTATTAATATAAACACAAGCTTTACAGAGTCCACAAGGAACTGTCCCCATTTTCATTTTAAAGTATTTAATCTCAGGATACTTCTCATTTGATAGAATATCCTTTAGATTTTGATTCCTTCTAAAACCAAACTTAGGGTATGCCCCCCCACTATAGGGTAAAGTTTTTCATCAGTGGTCAGGATGTTCCAATTCCTTCTGACAGCATCACAGATCCCACTGATATTATTACTATACGTAAACATAATTTGTGGTTTCTGACTCTTACTCTTGTCCTGTGTGTATCGAAAATCTTGTCCATTTCTCAAACATAACCAGGGAGCTAACCTGTCTTTTCTATATTTCTTATTATCATTGATAATTTTATGTGTCGTATGTGCATTATAGCCTCTCTCACTAAACAAACCCTTAAGTTGTTCGACCTCCGCATCAAAAAGTGTTTCATCTGTGCAGATCCTGGACACCCTACTGACCTGTCCTTTTATAATATTAGGGAAAGTATATCTGGGGTGCATACTGTCAAAACTAAGCAGGGTATTTCTCTAACAATCCTTCCTGTGGAGACATGTAGAGAATCCATCACTCCCTTGTTTGGGTTTTGTACTCTATTATTGGTCTGATGAGGGAAGAGTACAGGGAGGTTATAACTTTTTTTTCTGGAGGCAATACCCTTACTTATAAGATGAGAAATATAGAATGCCCTTCCCACCTCTGTGGAGACATGTTGGTCAAAGCTAAGGTTGGTGCCAACCTGTGTGCTTAGGTCTCTCACCACTGTGTGTGTACTTGAGGTGTTGCTATTCACATGGTAGTTAGAAGAAACATTGCCTTTACTGCAAAAGGGGTGATACATTTTTTTGCATTGAGTTTAAGTCCATGACTTTGGCACCAATGATTTATGTAAGACCCTCTTGTAGGATGTTGACATCGTATGGAGATTCTATGACTGCTCCCATTTTGCAGTCATCAGCAAACTTTGTCAGCCACAGACCTTTAGTTTTTGCTTGTACTGTGGAGAAAGAGTCCAAACAATAGAGGTGCCAGGACTGATCCATGTGGAACACCACTGGTTACAGGTCTGCTGTTGGAGGTGGATTCCTCTATTTTGACTACATGGGTTCTATCAGTGAGCCAATTGACAACCCATCTAACGATGTAAGGGTTGATACCTAGCTGGGTGAGTTTGTCGATGATGCCTGAGTGGGGGATAGTCTCCAACTCCTTTAAGTCTAGGTAGGCTGTATGGACACATTTCCCCTGGTCCAGGGCCTTGGTGACCGTCTCGATGAAGTCCACCAGGTTTAACAGGCATGATCTCCCTTTGACAAATCCAAACTGAGTAGGGTCAAGTGTTTAGAGATTTACCTATACCTTTGTTGATAAGGTCCATGATAATTCGATCCATGGCCTTGCAGATAAGGCTAGTCAGTCTAATAGGTCTGTAGTTT
Source organism: Protopterus annectens (assembly GCF_019279795.1). Lineage (NCBI taxonomy): Eukaryota > Metazoa > Chordata > Ceratodontiformes > Protopteridae > Protopterus > Protopterus annectens. Next base: position 97,216,680 of record NC_056743.1, on the reverse strand, counting down.
CCAGGGTCAGTAGAAGCAGGGGAATAACGGTGTCCATTTTTCCATTCAGCTGGGAAGAAGTCTGTGCTTAGGAGGGTCAGTTTCCCACTGTTCCTCCAGGCACCCTGATTGATATGAACATCCTCAGGTAATGTAGCAACTGCATCATGTATACAAACAACCTACTACTCCTAAAACATGCAAATACAATATGTGAGAGATGTCAATACTATGAATCTGCAATCAGTGCTCCCTCACATAACAAACCACATACCAAGCAGGTTGTCAACACCCACACACTACCTCCGACACATATCAAGCTCACAACACACAAACCCACATAAGCGAGGTACTCAGTAGAAATGCAACAAAAATGCAAAGACCTCCCAAGTGCAAATCTTCTGTACACAATATGGCCCTAACAGCACCCACTACACAACACACGCATCAGTATCTCACCCACTAAGCCTGTAAGGCAAAGCATATCTAAACTAAATCTATTGGTCATAGGTGACTCCATAGTGAGACACACAGATGTCCCCTTCACTAGGCTGATAAGGTCACGGTCAGCTGCCTGACTGGTGCCAGGATCTGCCAATCACACATACACTCAAGTCTTTCAAACAAGTACTAGTCCATGTTGGAGTGAAAGATTTGAGATGTACCTCACTGGACTATATGAAGAGAGACATGAGGGAGTATGTCCCTAGCACTAAGCAGCATTCTTACCTTACCCAGGGTAATGCCACAATACAAACAAAAATTATTGACTTCAGCAGTTGGCTTAGCTTTTGGTTTCCGTGCAGGGAATCCATTATCTGAAAGCTTTGGATGATATGGTCAACTGACCACATTGCTTTGCCAGAGATGGTCTTCAACTGTCGCCGCTAGGCTGTAGGTTGCTGGCAAAGGTACTTGCCTCCCACAAAGTGCCTTTTTTTAGGCAGTGTCGTAAGAACAAAATTCCCCGACATAAAAATGTCCTCCAGAAACAAGCTCATGCTTCCTAAAGCTAGGAGTCTAAATCAGAAACTGAACTCCCTTGAAGTACTTCTCACCCTGGAATATGCTGATGTCTGCACAGTCAGAAACATGGTTTGGAGCCTCAGGGAGTACCCTGGTCATGCATGGCTACAATGCCTTCCACACGTTTAGACCACACAACAAACATGAAAAAAATAAGGGAAGAGGAGTATCCATTTTCATTAAAGACATATACATTTCTAAACTGGTTAAACTGTACGACTCCGTAGAGTTATTCCAAGTCCAACTAGCTGTAGAAAAAGACCCCCCCCCCCCTCCCAAGTCGGTGTTAACTATAGCTCCTCCACCATGAACCACAAAAACCACACATCCTACCTAGACCTACTTGAGTCACTGTCAGTAAAGCCAAATACCCTGGTCATGGGTGACGCTAACTATCCTTCCATAGATTGAGTAACATATATGAGCACAAATATGCTCGCCCAGAGGTTCCTGGACTTTAATACAAATGCTCTAGAGTAGATAGTCAGCATTCCCCACAAGGGGCACTAACATCATTGACAATAGTGCTCACCAACATGGGGGATCACTACACCCTGCCATGTATGAGGCCCTCCCTGGTAAAGTCTGATCATAAATCAGTCTGTTTCGAAGTAATGATTGTCCTGACCCACTGTCAGGATCAAGAACGTTAAAAAATGTATCCAAGGCATACTATAGCCTACTGAGTGCTGGCATCAGTAGTTTGACCCCTCAACAACACTGACAGCAATGACCCCTATACTTTGGTGTACACACATGTTCTGTATACACACGTATATAAATGCATAGACTTAGCCTACTGGAATGGATCAAATCAAAACCCTCACGAAAAAATAAGCCACCCTGGTGGCTATCCAGTCTAAATAGATTATACAATAATTGAAAGAAACTGCTGTGAAACAAAAAAAAAAAGGGAACGGTCCCAGCAAAGGAAGAACTCTCTCCAAAGCACAAACAAGCAGATCAGACATTGTGTAAAGTCCTCTAAAGCTAATTATGAAACTAAATTAGCATCCCTAGCTAAGGTAAATCAGAAAGTATTCATTAGCTACGTCTGAAATCTGAAAGGGAATGCCAAGCTTTGTACTGAACTAGCTGTGGACAGTACCACTTATACTGAGGCTGAGGACATCACCGACCTGCTACCGGACAGGTTTGTCAAAATCTTTACCCACCAATCATACCCCTTAACATACCTGTCACTAGTCCTCTGCCTGGTATTTTCAGAGAGCAGGTCATAGCTGCACTCTCCAAGGCTAAAAATATAGCCTCTATGGGACAGGGCAACATCCCAAGGTACTTATTAAATGGTCTAAAACAGGAATTAGTGGATCTGCTGAGTACGCTGTTCAGTGTCAGTCTAAGCACTGGCTTTGTCCCAGCTGAGTGGAAAACAACAACCGCAATCCCATTGCACAAAGGGGACCCTCAGCCAACTCTGGGAACTATAGAAACCCATAAGTCTAACCAGCCCTGTCTGCAAGGCCTTAGATAGAATCATCATATAGGTGACCATCAAACTCTTGACCCAACTCAGTTTAGCTTTAAGGGCAACTCTTGCCTGCTAAACCTGGTGGACTTCAAGAATGTCCCCATGGCCCTGGATGAAGGCAAAACAGTTCACACTGCCCATCTCAACCTAGCCAAACTCACCCAGCTGGGAATTGACCCTTAAATCAGTAGATGGGTTGACAGCTGGCTCACAAACGTAACACATAGTCAAAGTTGGGGATGGCAACTCTACTAGCAGACTTGTTACCAGTGGTGTTCCACAGGGATCTGTGCTAGGCTCCCCTACTGTTTGGTATCTATTTTTCAAAAGTCCAGATGAAAATAGATGGCCTGTGGCTTACCAAGTTTGCTGATGACTGCAAACTGGGTACAATCATCGAATCCCCATAGATGTCAAGCTACTACAAAATGGTCTTACACAGACAAATGATTGGTGTTAAAGCCACAGACTTAAACTTGATAGCAGCCTTAATTTTGATCATTAGGTTTCCACAGTAGTAAGGGAGGCATTCTACATTGCACACGTCATAAGCAAAGGGTATATCATACAAAGTTAAGGAGGTTATAACTCCCCTGTACTCTGCTCTCATCAGACCAGTAATGGAGTACAATGCTTCCTTCTGTATGTACCCCACCATACATCTGCAGCAACTGAAAAGACTTCAGAGGTTTCTCACTAAGAAAATTCAGGGCCTACAACACATGATCTACATGGACAGACTTGAAAGCCTTGTCACAGTACTCAGTATCATATAGACTTGTGCCTGGCCTACAAGAGCAATCTCGGACCTTGCCTTGATGAAATTGCTGCACATCCCCAAATCCAATGGGACAAGATTCACTCACTCTAGGGGTTTTAACCTAGCCTGCAATATTAACAGGACATGCTGGAGAGACAGATATGTCTCCCTGAGGTTGCCACGCTTCTGGAACAAACTTCACAATTCATGTAAAATAGAGCTCTTCGATGATCCTATTTAAGAGTAACCTGGGCAATTGGATTGGAAACTATAAATTTACACTGGGGGTTTCACCTGTGTTCCTCTTATGCAGGGGCAGCCGGTGCTGATCTTAGATTTGCACACATACATAGACTATATATATGTCTTGATCAACAAGGATATAAAATGGCTAGGCTTGTAGAGTCCTTGGGGCCAATAGCCAAGTGTAATGCCCTATGATCATAATGGTAAGCAAATAATCCAACTTATGACATGAGGAACACAGATCACCAGTGTTTTCAGGCATTACCTTTAAATATAGCCTTAGATTTCAAACATTTAAGTTTTTTCTGCTTCTGAATTATGCTTTCAGTTGTGTATTACCCTTCCACTGCTCCAAGAGTGTTCACAAGGTGTCCAGCCCAGTGGTACCCTGTTGCAAACTGCAAGGTATTCACATTTTTCCTTTTACAGAGTTTTCTTCATACCATTAGGAATCTTTTACTTAGGTAAGAGATGTCTTTCAGAGGCTGGGATTTCAAGAGAGTATCCAAAAGTCTTGCTTAAGTCTTTCTCCCAGGATTGTTTCCTGGGGTGTGTCCCAGATACCTCAGTTCAAATAGCTTTTATTCTTCAAGAAAAAGTATATCTATATCTAGATTTATTCATCAGTTTTTCCATACAGCCCAAAGCTTCAGCAGGGGAATTTGTAAGGATACTAGGACTTCATGATATCCATGATTCTTCTACCGAGACTCCCTGTGAGAGAAATTCAATGGTATCTTAAAAATGTATGTTTGCAACATCAGTATCCCATGATATTCCTGATTCCTGTTTGGAATTTGTAAATAGAGAACTGCTTCGGTGGAGGGACCATTTTTTATCTGAACCTAGGTCTCTCACTTTCCCTTCTAGCACAGTCTGTATTTACAGATGCCTCAGACTTTGATTGGAGAGTGTTTCTATGAGACAAAGTGCAGTGTGTTTGGGACAAAAAAGGACAGACAAAGCACATGAACATAAGAGATGTTCATACAAAACAACACCAAATGGACAACCACGGCAGAATCTTCACATATATAAAATATTTAATGAATAAAAAGGACAAATGCTTTCGTAAATTACTACTTCAGATCCTATATAAAATTTCATAAAAGTGACACATTTTTATTCATTAAATATTATATATATGTGAAGATTCTGCCGTGGTTGTCCAGTTGGTGTTGTTTTGTATGAAGTTTTGGCTTTATCTTCCAGATATTCAGTACGCACTGGTGATTCTTTTTCTAACATAAGAGATGTTGGCAGTGACAAATGCTCTCAAACACTCAATCATCTCTCGTCCTTGGACCATTGCAGGTCATTACAGACAGCACTGTAGTAATTTGGTACATAAGCGGGTGGGGGACCCTTTGTACAGATTAACCATGGTAGCCTGGATACAGCATTTCAACATAATCTCCCTGTGGCATCTTGCATCAACCAGTGAAAATTTTTTATGGCAGACCAGCTGAACCAGGACGGATCATCATAAATGGAAACTGAATTGGAGGTCTTCCAGGAGTGTCACCTTTTGGAGCCGTAGTCTATTGTCACCTATATTTGACAAAATGTAGATAATAAGGAATGTTATTTCCAGAGACCATGGAATTGACAGTTGTCCTTCCTTATCCACCTCTGTCTTACTCTTCTCAGTGTCCCATCCTTTTGGAAGAGAAGTGTAGAGATGCAGGTAGCAAACCATCTAGCAAAGAAGCCCATCCAAAGATCACACTTGACGGGAAAGTGCCCAGTTATTATTCCAGATTCGTAGTGGTGATAGGCAGCAAGTCCAAAGGGCTGAAACTAGACTTAAGTGGCCTAATTGAATTTATCTGAAAATAATTTTTCAAATTATCTGTGTGCAAACAGTTTTGTCTGTTGTGTTTCCAGGGAGAATTTGATGTGCTTGCCAAACCTTCAAGATGTGCATTTGCACAGGAAGATTGCCCAAAGGTCAATGAAATTCTCTTGCTTTTGGCTAGGATCCAGACATTTTCAGTCTTGGGGCCCATATGTTCATAGTTTCATAGGTAGGTACTAGGCTATTGGCCTTAGGGCCTATATGAGCCTAGCCAAATGGTACCCTGGCTTTTGCCACCCAAGAAAATTATTTTCCTGTACCCCTGTCAAGCAGAGCCACAGAAGTGATCCCCGGGGTGAATTTCCTATCTCCCAACCAATCATCAAGATTTTTCTTGAGTGCTAATGAGGAGCTTTGTTTGATATATATAGGTAGTTTATTTCAGAGTATGGGAAGTCTCTGAGATTGGAATCTACCCCTCCAGCATGTTCTGTTTATTGTGGTGACAAGGTTTAGGTCCCTAGAGCGTGTAGCTCGGAGGGATTTGGATTTCTTTATGTGGAGCATGTTCAACAGATCTGGGTTTGACAAAACTGTGTATGTTAGGCAGACATCGCCTCTGAGTAGGCGATATGCAACAGAGTAAAGCTGGAGTTTTTTGAGACTGTCTGCGTAAGGCATCTGTTTGAGGCTGGTAATCCTCTTTGTGAGGTATTTCTGTGGCCTTTCCAGTTGTTGTAGATGTCTTGTGAGGTACATACCAAAAGGGGCGTTGTACTCTATAATGGGTCTAATGAGTGATGAGTAGAAGGGAACAATGACCTCTTTTTTTCCTGGATGAGAAACCTTTTGTGATTAGGTGTGCCACGTAGAAGGATTTCCTGACTACTGTGGCAATGTGATTATCCAAGGAGAGACTACTGTCCACCTGTGTCCCAAAGTCTCTTATCACACTTTCGGTGTTAAGTAGAGTGCCGCCTATGTCGTAGCTCATGGGTACAGAGTTTTTACCAAAAGGGATGACAGTGCACTTTTTGGCATTGAGCTTGAGGCCATGGCTTTGACACCAGGCATCTGTCTCAGTGAGGCCCTTTTGTAGGATGTCCACATCGTTAGGAGATTTGATTACTGCTCCTAGTTTGCATTCATCTGCGAACTTTGTTAGCCAAAGACCTTCTGTGTTAGCCTGTACTTCAGAGAAGTAGATACTAAACAGGATAGGACCTAGGACTGAACCCTGTGGTACTCCACTTGTCACTGGTCTGAAGTTGGATTTAGACTCTGCTACTTTCACAGTGTGGGTTCGGTCAGTGAGCCAGTTGGCAGCCCATCTTGTGACATAGGGTTTTATACCTAGTTTAGTGAGTTTGTCTATAATTCCAGAGTGGGGGGTGGTGTCCAAAGCATTGGCGAGATCTAGATAGGCTGTGCGTACCACCTTACCCTCATCTACAGCTTTGGTGACCGCTTCAAAGAAGTCTATCAGGTTTAGGAGACATGATGTGCCTTTTACAAACCCGAACTGGGTAGGGTCCAGGGTTTGGAGATTACCAATGTCATTGTTTATAAGTTCCATGGTGATACGCTCCATAGCCTTGCAGACCAAGCTCATCAGGCTAATGAGGCGGTAGTTCCCGGGGTCCGTGGTGGCTCCCCCTTTGTGGAGTGGGATAACCGTTGCTGTGCGCCATTCAGTGGGCACAAAGCCTGAGGTGAGGCTATGATTGAATGGTACTTAGGTGGGGTGCCAGTTTGTTCTGTAGTTCATGTAGAAAGCAGCCTGGGATGTTGTCAGGTCCCATGGATGTGTTCTTGGCTTTGGAGAGTGTTTGTTTTTACCTGTGCAGCCGTGATTACAGGTACTTTGCATTCATCTGGTATAGAGATGGGCCCTTTAAGGGATGAGAGAGGGGTAAAGATAGCACTGAACCTATCTGCCAGGATGTTGGCAATATCAGTTGGCTCTGTATATTTAGTGCCATTGTGCTGTAACTCAGAGCAGATCTGAGTGTTGCCATTGAGATTCTTGACATAGCCATAGAATGCTTTGTGGTTGTCTTTAGAATCAGTGGTGATTTTGTTTTCGTAACTAGCTTTGGAGGATTTTGAGGGATCTCAGCTTCTTACGGAGGCTAACCATGGAGTTCCTCCAATCATGGGAATTTACTCTATTTTGCATCAGTTTTTCTTCTGTTGTAGAGATTGTTTATAGCAGGGGACCACCAGACTGGCTTCCTTTTTTTTTTGCAGGATAGCATCTTGGTTCTGTTAGGGATTTGCACGATCCATGCACTCGTGTAAGTGCTTATAAAGTGCAATTGTGTAGGATTCAGCAGTTGTATCTCTATTGTCCATCAGCATGGGTGTCATGAAGTTTGCCACTTCTGTCTTAAGAAGCGTGAAGTTGGCTTTGGAGAATTTTTTTACGCTGGTTTCCCTAATGGGGGGTGGGGCTGGGATGTGGATGTCTAGGGTGATTTGCTTGTGGTCGGATCTGACCAACGAGGAATTGACCTCTGGTGTGGAACACCGGTTGCCCATGTTGGTAATGACCAGGCCTAGGATATTGCTGCCCCTGGTGGGGGTGTGGATAAGTTGATCCAAAGCATTGGAATTTATGAATTCCAGAAAATGTTGAGCACAAGAGTTGGTACATGAGTAGTTTTCCCAGTTAATGGTGGGGTAGTTGAAATCGCCCATTGTTAGGGTGTTAGGTTGTACCCTAATATTTTCCAGTGTTTGAAGAAATGAGTGGGAATCCTGGGGTATGGTGGGGGATCTGTAGCAAGCTACAATTTGCATTGCGGTCTTGCCCAGAGTTAGTTGCACTTGGGTAATCTCAGATGCATTATGTTGAGTAACTAGCTTGGAGGTGTGGATATCCTTAACGAATATGGACATGCCTCCGCCTTTAGTGCTTCGGTCCAAGTTAAGTGGCCGAAAGGTGTGGTATGAATTATATCCTGGTAATGCAGGGGTGCTCTCTGGAGTCTTGAACCAGGTCTCTGTCACTGCACAGATGTCGATGTTCTCCATTTTAAGGAGTGCCTCAAGTGAGTGCATTTTGAGGTTTAGACTTATAGCATTGAGCAGTATTACCCTCAGATTTTGCTTGCTTGTACCTGCTACGGTGGTGAATTTGTCATTTGAATGTTGCCTAAAAAAGGCACTATAGGGGTGGCAAGAGCCTTAGCCAGTATCCGGAATCCCAAGGGTGACAGGTGCAGGCCATCTCTGGCAAAGCATCGTGGTTTGCCGATCATGTCATCCCAGGTGGACAGATACTGGATCCCCTTAGAATGACACCAGAAGTTTTAGCCAATTGTTGAAGTCAATCATTTTGTCCTTGTACTGTGGTATCATTCTGGGTGATGGCAGGATGCTACTCAGGGCTAGGGTCATACCTGCCTGGGCTACAAAATCAGAAAGCTCCTCCATGTCTCTTTTCATGTAGTCCAGGGAGGTACGTCTCGGGTCATTCACACCAACATGGACAATGACAGAGTCATATTTGTACTTGCTGTGGAGTGACCTGAGTGCATGCGTTGTGGCGGATCCTGGCACCTGACAGGCAGCTGATAGTGACTTTCTCCTTGTTTAGCCTGGTGAGTGGAACATCAGTGTTTGACTATAGAGTCACCTATGACTAGAGTGTTAGGTACGTTGTTATGCCTTATGGGCTGTTGAGTGGCACACTGAGTTTGTGGGCTATGTGTCATTTGGGTTGTGTTGGGGGGTGGAGGTTGCTTCCATTTCTGCTTTGGAAGTCCCTGTTGCCTGGGTAGATTTTTTTTGAGAGCCTCCAGTAATGTAGGTTTGTGTTTTGTGTTTGTGTGTGTGTTTTGGTGGTGTAGGTTTTGAGGGACTATGTGATGAGTGTGGTGTGGTGCGGTGCAAGTGTTTACCTTCTCCTCTTGACTGTCTAGTCCAGTCTTGGGTGAAGAGAGCTTTGCTTCCAGTTCGGTTATATAAGTGCATCTCTCACAGGTGGTAGTGTTGGGTGGTAGGAGGAGAGGGTTGTCTGTGTACATGAGGCAATTGCTGCATTGCCCCAAGATGCCTAGATTTATCAGGTAGACAGGAGAAAACACTGGGGGGCTGACCCTTAGACATGCCTGGATAGGTGCTTATTAAGTACTAAAAACTGTTTTCCTCTAGACAAGTGAGGAAAGTTGAGTGCTGCAGTAATGTGTAGCTTATTTAGTGCTTACAATGAGTTCTGAATAAGTGCTGAGGTCAAAGAAACAGATTTGAGTGCTGAAACTAGAAAACTGGCTAGTTCTAAGAAACGAAATTAAGCTAGAAGGCTTCCCTCCAACACAGAAAGACTTGGGGGATGAGAAGCTTACAAACAGTCCTGGATACAACAAATCTGTATCTGGACTAGACAACTTCTAGGAAAGGCAGGAAGCAAGCTTAGAATTTTTTTTCCCTGTAAAGTGGAAGGGGGAAAGGAGGAGCAGAAGCTAACTGGGTTGGCCTTCTCAAATGATCTCCCTGGAATAGGTAGAATGAGGTAATGACACTAGACAGGGAGGAGTGTCCCAGATCAGATTTACAGTAGGGGTGGGCAACTGCAAAGCCACCAAGTATAAAAACAGGATACCGGGAGTGAGGCTGAAAAATCAGAACAAACAAACCCAACCAGATGCTTAATTGTTGAAAATTCTACTTAATACCTCACACACAGTGAGTAAAATAAAAGTGCTATAAATAATGCAAAAATAAGCAAAAAACAGTATACTTAATGTTATATATCTCAGATTCGTTAGCTCAGAGCCCTTCCTCTGACTTCCTCCGATTAGCTCAGTGTGAAATGGCAGAAAGTCACAAGTTAACTTAAGTAACAAAGCTGAAACCTGAAACAACTTTAAAAAAAAAAAGCTTGAAAGAACCAATGAGGTGCTTCTTCCATGGCATAGTCCAGGCAACCCCAGTCAGCCAATGACCACAAATAATTCACTCTCACTGAAATGCTATACTGCCCTTGGCTAAACTATGATGGCCTGGGGCATGTGCTCACACAGCCTCTACTAACAAACAGCTAGGCCCAAAACACAAGCCTGAGTATGGACAGTGCTACACTACCAACACTACTTAGGTAGGAAAAACTGCAGAAATTTTTAAACAGATAAAGGATCAAGGAGACTGTAGAGAATGCTTTTCAATCGGTCTTACCCCATCCTTCATTGCAGTCCTGAAATTGTTTGGCTGTACTGGCAGCACGTAATAGGCTGCAGAGAACCAAAATATTCCCTTGTTTGGATGACTGGCTTGTAGACTCAACATCTTTGGAGAGTCTGATTGTAGTAGGGAGTCCTTACTTCATCTGTTCTTTTCCTTGGACTTTTCAGTGATTACTAAAAAGCTGCATTTGGAGTCATCTTAATCCATAATCTTTGTAAGATGACACCTGGGCACGCTTAATATGAAGGCAAGATGTACTCTAAGAAATAATTCTGCCTGTACAGTGAAAAGCATTTGTTTATGCTGTCCAAGTAAGTTTCGTTGAAAGCCGGGCGTATGGCAACAACCATCTTTCTGGTACAGCTTGTACTGTACATTACATGTGAGTTGGGCTTAAGAATTCTGTAGAACCGATCCTTGGGTCTTCTTGTGTCACTCTTATCACTGACAGCTTCACACTCCAAATCTGACTTTGAGCAACCTTAAATCTTCTGGCCTCCTTGGTGTGATGGCCACTAAAAATGTGTCTGGTCTGCAGTAGGGGAGGACATGATCATGGCAAGATGGACAAGATGAGAAATGCATTACACCTAAACTTTCAGGCCTGTGTTTTTTATATTACTTAATATGATTTTGTGTTCTAGTTTTGGTTTTTCTGGGAGCTTCAGTGTAATATAAACCATAAGAATGCATTAGAGCAAATAAAATTAATTTTAACCTGAAAATCTAATGCTACTCATTCTAGAGAACAACCTAGTAACATGACATATTTTACAAGAACCACAGTGACGTGACAACAACCTCCCTGACCCCATATATTAAGCTCATTAATCTTAATTTTTGGGACTGTCCCTGAAGATGCTATTGGGGAAACATGCTCAGAACCCTTATGAGAGGCTGTGAAGGTCTTTCAGTGGGTTATGTCTTTCAGTTTGTTTACATTTGTTTACCAGGAAAATCCAACTGCGTGTGAAACCCCTTTTCACTGGTGACCTGGGGAGAAAAGGTCCTCGTATACTAATTACAGTATTGGCAATAGAAAACAGGACATGCTTAAAATAACAGTTGCTTTCTTAATGTTGCTTATGACTATGGGGAGGTCTGCTCCCTTGCTGTTGTACTTTGTCATTCGTTTCTAATGATTCCTATGACCTGTTTGCATTCTGGAGACTCCCAAGTACTGTAGCAGCTTTTTTCCTGATTTCTCCTGCTGGGGAAATAGTCCAGGGTTCATAGGGCAAGTAGCAGACATACTAGGTTCATAGGTAGGTACTAGGCTATCGGCCCTGGGGCCTATATAAGCCTAGCCAAAAAGGTTCCGTGGCTTTCACCACCCAAGAAAATTATTTTCCTGTGCCCCTGTCAAGCAGTGCCATAAAAGATTACATCACCCAAGATAGGACTCAAACCCACAATCTTTATGTTAGAAGGACGATGCCTTTACCCCTAGGCCACTAGTCTAGTCTACGGACTGTTACAAGCCAAGCTAATAGTAACAGGCAAAAGATCCTGCCATATTGAAGGATGGCAACAGAAGATGGACCTGGGAAGAATCTGAGGATGCTTATCCAGTTAGCTTGGATTATGTAGAAGGTGGCAAGGGTGCTGCCATGCTTGATATGTACTGGATGTTTGTTCCTGAGGTTGTGGATACATTGGGATATGAAAGTAGCATGCAGGTGTTCCTTATTTATCTGATAAATGTTTAGGCCCTTTAACACAATATTTGAGGGCCCTTTGTCCAACGAAGGAAGAGATGGTCAAAGAAGACTAGCTCTGTCATGGCTTCAATGGCTAGACATGGATCCTCATGGAGGACTCTGTAATGGCTTTTACAGAGTGAAGACGGTCAGTCTAATTAGATAACTGTGTGTCTTGAGGCCATTAATGATTTTAGTTAGAAATTTGAATTCTTTTGAGTTGAGTGACGTGCTCAGAGAAATCTATGCCAAAAGCGGCATTATGTTCAGTAATGAGCCTGAAAGATAACCAGATGTTAATACTTGGATCTAGGAGGTTATGTTCCTAGGAAGTGAGGAATGATCTTTGGTCTTCGTGTTTCACTGTTGCAGTCATCACCTGTGGGTTATCCTTGCTGTGGTAGCCCTCGGACGGCTCAAATACCAGAATCAATGATTTTCTGCGTCGGCTGCTGACGCTTGCTGCCTGATGACAGGTCATCAGTGCTATAAAGGAGAACAGCCGATGCCATTAGACCAGTCTTTTTTGCTGTGGAGCCTGTAGCAGAAGCATTTCGCAAGTGTGCCAGTCGGTCGCTACCAGAGTTTCGATTTACAGCTGAAAATGTCTAAAGCCCAAGTGCCTTCTTGGGGATCCATTTTTCTTGCACTAAATGATGGAATTCAGTGAGGAGTTTCACAGCCCTCGATGCCAGATTCGATTCCTTCACAGGCCTCTACAGAGACCCTTTCGGAGTCCAGTATGCCACAGACATCTTCTTAGTCTTCTGAGCCATTGGTTGTCTCTGCCTCGGCTGGGTCTGGAGCCGCGACGCAGGCACAGGCTTCTGAGGAGGCCTTTCACACTACCAGTTCCAGAAAAAAAAACTGACGTCTTCTCTTCCGACTACCGTTCCTCTCAGACCAATGGATTCTCTTAGGCCTAGAGGCAAGACCACTCCCAGGAAAACTACCTCTGGCCACTATGTTACTCCTGCTCCTCCACCCCAAACTCCAATGCTTAAAATGGCAGAAGATCTCATCACCCTTATCAGCATTCTGAGGAGTCTGATTATTCAGATTTTGAAGAGGAGCAACTTCTGACTGCTTATGAGGATTTAGATGCAGAGGAATCATTCCCTCTGCCTCCCCTCCTGAAGATTGTTCCTTTGGGGAATCCCTTCACACCCTTAAGGAACATTTCCACTGGGAATCCCCTTCACACCCTCGGGGAACATTTCCACTGGGAATCCCAGGACTTCCCTCATTCTAAGAAAAGACAGAGTTTCTAGACCTATCCAGCACAGACCCTTTACCATCCCTCCTATCTTAGAGATGGTGGTTGATGTCTTCCAGGAATCCATTTTAACTCCTGACACCCTCCCACCTGCTCCCAGAAAACCTGTCTGGTATTAGAGTACCGGACTCTCACAGATACCTGTACAGAAATTCTGCTGCAGACCCGGAGGTTATTACACAGGGACCAAAAGGAGCTAAGGCTAGTTCTACTAAAGATCCTACTACTCCTGACAAGAACTCCAGAGCTCTGGACAGATGGGGTAAAAAGGTACACATTTCTGCAACCTTGGTTGTCGGAGCTCTCAGCTGTCAGTTCCACATGTTAAAAATATCAACAACGCACTTTGGAACTGTTAAAACAAAAACAATTTCTACCTTTCCTGACTGTGTCAATTCGAAAGAGTTAGCAGATTTACTGCACTGTACTTGTCAAGTGTCTAAGCACTCTTTACACTGTGGATATGAAGCCCTAGAAGCCTCAAGCAGGGCAGCAGTGTCAGGATTTGTCATTAGGAGACCTGCATGATTGAAGGAACAACCTCTCCCTGATCATGTCCGAGCTAAATTACTTGATGCATCCTTGAATAAGGACCGCATGTTTGGAGAGAAAATAGAAGAAGTGCTTAAAAAGATGGAAGACAAAGCAAAATCTATGCAAACAGTAAAATATTTCCTTCAGGTACAACCTCCTAGGTTCAGCAGGAATTTTCCCTCAAAGCATTGGTCCTCTCCAGCGCCTAGCAAAAGTGGGCAAGGCAAGCCCCACAGGGACAGACCACCCAGACTCCCACCACAGGGACAACAGAGAACAAAACAGTGGACCATTTCCACTCCAAAGGAAGGGAGCTCTAAGACATCCCTCTATGGCAAACACTCTCAATGACTCTCTCTTCCCCCCTGCCCTCTTTTCCCTCACCAAAAACTAGGAGGAAGGCTCTCCCTCTGCAAAGAAAACTGGCTTTCTGTAACAAAGGACCAATGGGTCTTAAAGACCATTTTTTCAGGGATACAAATTCTCCTTCAGTGAACTCCCAATTCTAAGAGGATATCCAGACTTGCCTCCAAATCAGTGGGCAGAAGCATTGAAACAAGTCCAAACTCTCATATCCCAAGGGGCAGTCGAACCTGTCCCCTCAAATCAAACAGGCAAAGGATTTTTATTCCAGAATATTCTTGGTTCCCAGAAAAGAGGGCACTTGGTGCCCCATCCTGGATCTATCCATTCTGAACACCTCCCTGGTGGTCCCCAGATTCTAAATGCTAACCTTACAGCAGCTGCTGCCCATGCTGACAAAATATGCCGGGTTAGTAACCCTAGATCTAAAGGATGCCTACTTCTACATACCATAAGAGAATCCTGCAGGAAATTCATTCGCTTCAGAGCAGGCCCACAACACTTTCAGTTCTCTGCGCTATCCTTTGGCTTATCTACTGCTCCCAGGGTATTTACCAAATGCTTAGCCCCAGCCATAGCCTTCTGCAGACAGAAAAATATACAAATGTACCCCTTTCTGGATGACTGCCTCATTCAGGCAGACTGCAAAGAAAAGCTCTTCTAGGACCTGTTCTTTGTAAAAAAACCTCCTTAATCTCCTTTGGTTACACCATCAATGAGAAGAAATCAAAGCAAACACCCTCCAGGAAGATCATTTTCTTGGGAGCATTGCTGTACACAGCATCCCGAATTACCTTCCTATCTCCAGAAAAGCAGAGCTTCCTGCCTCTCTATTTCACCCAGTTGGCTTCCAGAAGTCACCTCACTGCCAGGAAGTTCCTCCAAGCATTGGGGTACATGACATCTTGCATCCTTCTAATTCTTCTGGCCAGGCTTCACATGAGAAAACTTCAGTGGTACCTAAGGAAACTTTTGTGCCAGAACACTCAGCCTCTAGAGACCTCTCTCTCTCTCATCCTCTGTATAAGGGCTGAGTTTCTCTGATGGGCAGGAGCCTGTTCCCAGAACAGGGTATTCCCTTCACTCTCTGCCCTACCGGGCAGACCATTACCACCGATGCTTCAGACATAGCTTGGGGCACTCACCTAAAAGGAAGGTGCACCCAAGGTCTTTGAGATGCCCAGGACCTTCCCTTACACATCAACCAGAAGGAAATGATGGCAGTACAGAAGGCTCTGACTTCCTTCAAACCCCATCACAAGCCCAGGGTTCTCTTTATCAAAACAGACAACACCACAGTAATGTGGTACATAACAAACAGGGAGGGACCCAGTCTTACCCTCTGTGTAGGCTAGCCATGGGGCTACACATAATAGCCCAGTACCTACCAGGAATCAACACCACCCTGGCGGACCATTCCAGCAGAAACTTACTGGACCCAATGAATGGCAGCTCCACAGAAAAACCTTTTTACAAATCACCCAGGCATGGGGGAACTCCGGAAGTGGATCTCTCTGCTTCGCATCTCAACCATCAGTTAAAAATTCTGTACCAGGGAGTATCACCACCTAGCATGGAGAGTAGATGCATTGACCTTCCCCTGGAACACCCTCCTTGTGTACACATTCCCTTGTCTTATTCCAAAGGTACTGATCAAAATAAGGGAGGAGAGACCAAAGCCCATTCTCATTGCTCCAGATTGGCCCAGACAACATTGGTACCCCTTACTGCGCAGCCTGACCTTTACAGCCTCCCAGGCAGCTTCCCCTGATCTCAGACCTCTTAACTCAAGTGGGGGGAATGCTGCACCAAGATTTGAAGACTCTCAAACTATCAGCATGGCCAATACTCTAAAGGCAAACAAGGGGGCCCCTGTTAAGCAAACAAGTTCTAGATATTATCACAGAGGCCAGAAGGCCCAGCTCCAGAAAATCCTCTGCAGGAAAATGGAAAAGATTTTGCTCCTGGAGCCAGTCCAGGGGGGCAATACCTCACAACCTTCCATCCCTCTTATCCTAGACTACCTATCGGAGCTACTTAATAGTGGCCTCTCCTTCTCTATTAAAATCCACTCCTCAGCCATTTCAGCTCATTTTGATAACGAACATCCCCTGTTCTCCCATTCTTTAATTAAATAAATTCCTCAAAGGGGCTTCTGTTATCAGACCTCCCAGAAGGCCACCCACTCCAGCCTGGGATCTGAATTATGTTTTGGAAAAACTAACTTTGCCACCATTTGACCATGCTGCTTAAGCAGAACTAAGATACCTCTCCTGGAAGACTGCTTTCCTCCTGGCTGTCACCTCAGCCAGGAAAGTTTCAGAACTTCAGGTTATGATGGCCATTAAGCCCTTCATCTGTGCAGACAGGGTCTCCCTGAGGACTAATCCCTCCTTTATGCCCAAGGTGCTATCTAATGTAACTCTATCAGGCCATACATCTACCCACCTTCTTTCCTTACCCTCAAAGCAAGGGGAAAATAATTCTGCATTTATTAGATGTGCACAGACAGCTCAGATACTATCCGGACCGCACCAAACCCTTCAGAAAAACTGACCAACTACTACTTAGCTTTGCTGCAGGGGCAGAGGGGAAGCCCATTTCCAAACAAACCATTTCCAAATGGATATCACAATGTATCCATTTCTGCTACAGATTGTATGGGAACACCCCCCCCCCCCCAAGTCTATTCAAACCCATTCCACTAGGGCAGCTTCCACTTCCACAGAATTCCTCAGAGGAGTTCCCACCAGGGACACCCTGGAAGCTGCCATCTGGACTTCTGTCCATACCTCTACCAAGCATTACCACCTACCTCTGTTTTCTAAGGCTAGGGCAGGGTTTTCCTCTGCAGTTCTGCAGGACATGCTGACCCATTCCTTGATCTTACTAAGCCTACCACCCCTCTCCTCAGCTTTGGGAATCCTCGCACAAGTGATGACTGCATCAATGAAACATGAAGAACATAGTACAGTTGTGTGCACGTAGTGTATTCACTGTTGCAATCCTGGTTTCCCACCCTCCTTCCCCTTTATATCTTTTTTCTTTTTAGGGAAACATAAGATGTTCTTCGTGTTTCACTGTTGTAGTCATTACATTTGAGTTATCTGCTTGCAGTAGCCCTCAGTCAGCCTGATTACCAAAGTCTTGGGTCCTACATTGGTTGCTGTCTCTTCTTCTGTGACGTCAGGTCGTCAGGGGTATAAAACATGCAGCCGACGTTATTACATCAGTCTTTCTTGCCATGCGGTGCCCGAAGCAGAAGCAGTTCGCAAGTGCCAGTCAGCCAACTCCTGAAATTTTCATTTTCAAGTTTCAGAATCGAAGTCTTCAACTAAAAGCTAAGTACCCCATTGGGGAAACTTTTTCTTGCTCTAAACCGATGTCAGTAAATTTAAATAATTGCATTTCTTGTGGAAAGCAAATAACTCAAAGATTTTTATTCATACTGTATTCCTTGCCTAGGCCGTGACCACAATGTACCTTGCTGTCGGTTTTGTGCCTTATTTAAACCACAAACTATCCTTCGTCGGTATCTTTGCGCTTCTAACTATTTTGGTGCTTGGGTCAATTATCCTGATATGTCTTCGGTAAGCCATCCGACTACCGACATTCCGAAAAAAAAACAAAGATGAAGACAGAGACAGGCCGCCCAGTTCGCCGGTACTCATTGAGACGCTTTTGCAGCCCCTGATACCCACTACTTCAGATTCACAGGCCTCTACTGAGACCCATTCGGAGTCCGGTATGCTGAGAGATGCTTCAGCTGTGGAACCTGTGGATGTCTCTACCTTGGATAGGTCTGGAGCCGCTTTGCAGGCACCGGCTTCAGAGGGTGTATTCAGGCCTACTGACTTGCATATTGAACCAATGCCATCTTCTTCTTCAAGGCCCAAAACTCGAACCATGCCTAGAAAACTAACGCCCAGACCACATGGTCAGGCCTCTATGCCTAAAAAACAAATAGGAATGGCTGAAGACCTTATTACTTTAATCAGGGGAAGCCAACCTTCCCCCTCTAAGAGACCTAGGACTGAGTTTGCTTATGATACTTCTAACCAGGATTCTGAAATTTCTCTTTCCTCTGATGACCAGGATTTACCCTAGTCTCCCTATGAGGATTTTGATGCTGAGGACACTATTCTCCCTCCGCTTACCCCCTAGAGGATTTCTCTTTTGGTGAAACCTTGCATACTCTCAGGGAGCATTTTCGTTGGGAAAGTCGGGATTTCTCTGATTTTAAAAAGAGGCTTGGGGATTTATTACTCCTGCCCCAGCACAGGCCTTGAGCTATACCTTGTGTACTGGACATTGTTGATGATGCCTTTTCAGAATCTAGCACGGCCCCTGACTCTTTACCTCCTGCTTGCAGAAAACCTGATGGATATTACAGGCTTCCTGACTCTCACAAGTTCCTTTTCAAAAGTCCTATTGCGGATCCTGAAACCATTTCACAGGGACCCAAGGGCATTAAAGCTACTACTGCCAAAAATCCTACCCCCTCTGATAGAGACTCCAGGGTGCTGGCTAGATGGGTAACTTTGGCCATTAGGGCCTTGAATTGCCAGATGTTCTAAGTCTCACATTGCTGCAGTCATAACCTGTGGGTAGTCCGCTGTCCTCGGTTGGCCCGAATACCAAAGAGCTAGGCTGGCGTCTGTCATTGTCGCCTAGAGCTGACGTCGGTACGTAGTAGTACTTAAGCGCATGACCGACGCCATATCCTCAGTCTTTCTTGCCGCGTGGTCCGAAGCAGAAGCAGCGTTTGCAAGTGCCATTCGGCGTTCTGAAATTTTCATTTAACGAGTTTCAGACCGAAGACCAAGTTGGGCTAAGTACCCCGTTGGGGAAATTTTTGTCTTTTCTTGCCTCAGTTATCCGGATGTCAGAAAAAGTTAATAATTGTATTTCTTGTGGGAAACAGATACCTCATAGGGATTATCATTCTTTCTGTATTCCTTGCTTGGGGCCTGAGCACGACGTGGTCGGGTGTCGCTTTTGTGCTAGATTTAATAAGCGCACCATTAAACGAAGATTAGACTGTGCCAGGCTTGTTTTTGGTAAACGGTGTAACTATAACATGCCGTCGGATCCTCCGACTCCCGCTAAAAAGCGTGAGGATAAATCTTTGAGGTCTAAACCGGATGAGTTGTCCGTTGCGGATGCCGGTTCTACGGAGCCTCCAGTTGAATCTGTGGATCCTGCCGAGGGTTCGGCTGAATCCCAGGGGGAACCTTTACTTTTGCAGGAATTGGCCTCTCAGGAGTTAGGCCAGGCTGAGGGTGCTTCTCAGGTGTCTGTAGTTCCAGCTTTACAAAAGGTTATTAGGCCTTCTACTTCAGTGGCTAAAGGCCATACCTTGTCCTGTTGGCCCTGGTCATAGTTCTAGCTCTCCAGCCCCTGTTCCTAAAAAGCATATGTTGAAAATGGCAGAAGACTTGATTACTTTAATCAGGGGTTCTATGCCCCCCCCCAGAGAAGAGGCAGATTTAGAGGGAATGGATCATTCCTCTGACTACTCTGAATCCTCAGCTGAAGAAATTCAGGATTTCCCTTCCTATTCAGATTCGGATGCAGAGGACTCCTGTCCGTCTGCTTCTCCTCCAGAGGATTTTTCTTTTTCTGAGACTTTACATTCCATGAGGGAGCATTTCAAGTGGGAAGGTCAAGATTTTTCAGATTCTCGGAAAAGGCTTAGGGAATTTTTGTTTCTGCCACAACATAGGCCCTTGGGTATTCCTCCTGTCTTAGATGTTGTTCAGGATGTTTTTTCTGAATCTTCCCTTAATCCTGATTCTTTGCCTCCGGCCCCTGTTAAGCCAGACAGGTATTACAGAGTTCCAGAAGCACATAAGTATTTGTACAAGAGTCCTAGAGCTGATCCGGAAACTATTATTCAAGGTCCGAAGGGTGTTAGGGCTTCTGTGGCTAAGAATCCAGTTCCTTTGGATAAGGATTCTACAGCGTTGGATAGGTGAGGGAAAAAAGTGTACACCTCCTCTACGTTAGCTATGAGGGCTTTGAATTGCCAATTTCATATGCTGAAGTATTACAATTTTTTGTTAGGCCAATTGAAGTCTAAGGTGGATGCTTTATCTGAGGGTATAGAGTGTAAGGAGCTCCAGGAGTTGGTTCATGCATCAGATCAAGTTGGCAAACATTCTTTGCAGTGTGGTTTCGATGCTCTTCAGGCTTCATCCAGGGTGGCTGCTACAGGTTCAGTTATTCGTAGGCATGCCTGGCTTAAGGATCAGAATTTGTCAGAGCATGTTAAGGCTCGGATTTTGGATGCTCCTCTTCAATCTGAAGTACTTTTTGGCCCTCCTGTGGAATCAGTTTTGAAAAAGATGGAAGATAAGGCTAAGTCTATGCAGACAGTCAAGGATTTTATGCAGGTGCAGCCCCCTAAGTTTAGTAGGAATTGGCCTGCTAGAGGATGGGTCTTATCCTTCTTCGGATTATCAGTCTAAGGGCAGGTCTAGACGTGGTAGAGGCAGGGCTCACGCTCAGGGTTCTTTCAGACCTAGAACTTGGAGTTCTCCGGCACAGTCTTCTGGTGAGGGCAGGGGTCAGCCCTTTCGTAAGCAGACCCAATGACCTGTATCTTCTGCTGCCAGACCCTTCTTTACTGGAAAGTTGGGACTTTTCAAACAAAACTGGAATTTGGTCACCCAGGACCAATGGGTGTTGGATATAATAAATCAAGGTTACAAGTTTTATTTTCACACCTTTCCTCCTTTCAAAGGCATGCCGGATGTGCCTCCTCAGCAAAGGCTGGAGGCTCAGGAGCAAATTTCTCTGCTTTTACAGATGGAGGCAGTTCAGGTGGTCCCTCCGTCAGAAGTAGGCCTAGGATTTTATTCCCGTCTATTCCTAGTGCCAAAGAAAGGAAACACTTGGAGGCCAATTCTGGATTTGTCCATTCTCAATACCTACCTAGACATTCCAAAGTTCAAGATGTTAACATTACAACAACTTCTGCCTATGCTAGGCAAAGATCACTGGATGGTAACCCTGGATCTCAGAGGCCTATCTTCACATCCCTATCAGGCCCAGTTGCAGGAGATTCCTGAGATTTTGGGCTGGTACTTCGCATTATCAGTTCTCTGCATTGCCCTTTGGTTTATCTACTGCGCCTAGGGTATTCACAAAAGTTCTGGCTCCTGTGATTGCTTTCTTCAGACAGAGAGGAATACAAATTTACCCTTATCTGGACGATTGCTTGATTCTTGCTCAAAACAAAGACATATTACTACAACATCTCCAGTATGTAATGGCAGTTTTAAGGTGCCTAGGGTATTCTGTGAACGAAATAAAGTTCAGTCTAGTACCCTCTCAGGACATGTGCTTTCTGGGTGTGAGACTGAATACAGCTTCTCAGATGGCATTTCTGACCCCGGACAAACAAAGAACTTTTCATCTATACTTCCAGCAGTTATCAGTAATGTCCAGACTGACTGCAAGGACAGTCCTTCAAGCCTTGGGGTTCATGGCATCTTGCATTCTAGTACTTCCCAATGCCAAACTGCATATGAGGAAGCTACAATGGTATCTCAAAAGTGTGTGGACTCAACACTGCCACGGTTTGGACACTGTCATTTGGATTATACCTTGCATCCAGAAGGAATTCTTGTGGTGGGCTCAGGAATGTCACCTAAACAAGGGACTCTCTGTGACCCGACCAAAGGCGAGTCAGATCCTAACGACGGATGCCTCGGACTTGGCTTGGGGAGCACACTTCAATGGGAAATGGATACAAGACATGTGGCCTCCCAAACTACTACATTTGCATATCAACATGAAGGAGATTTTAGCAGTCCAATTTGCCTTGATGGCCTTCAAGGACCTACTTCAGCCGGGACAGGTGTTTCAAACAGACAACACAACAGTCATGTGGTACATCAACAAGCAGGGGGGAACCCATTCCTATCCTCTTTGCAGACAAGCAATGATTTTGTGGGAGACTGCTCTGAGTTTGCACATCAATCTTCAAGCACGGTTTCTGCCAGGAGCACAGAACTCCCTAG
Organism: Protopterus annectens; assembly: GCF_019279795.1. NCBI lineage: Eukaryota > Metazoa > Chordata > Ceratodontiformes > Protopteridae > Protopterus > Protopterus annectens. The sequence continues at coordinate 97,194,292 of NC_056743.1, read as the reverse complement.
CAGATGTATTGAGCAGGCAAATGGTGGATCCCCACGAGTGGAAACTGGACCCTCAGGTATTCAAACAGTTGACCGTGGTTTGGGGAACTCCAGACATAGAGCTGTTCGCTTCTCCACAAAACTTTCAACTACCAAAATTTTGCACAAAGATGTTCCACCCAGATGCTTGGAAAGTGGATGCTCTATCTTTCAGTTGGAACAACCTTCACATTTATGCTTTTCCTCCTCTGCCTCTTCTCCCCAAGTTACTCTTGAAAGTCAGGCGGGACAAGCCTTGCATGATTCTAATAGCACCAGATTGGCCACGTCAGCATTGGTATCCCCTGCTGAGGAGTTTAATCCAGGAGCCTCCTTGGCCTCTGCCACAGGTTCCTCATTTGTTGTCCCAGTCAAACAATAATTTTCTCAATGTTCAGGTGCAGTCCCTCCATCTGGCAGCCTGGCGTATTCTGTGATGGAGCCGGTGGGGTCTCAGTTTCCTCAACAGATTTTGGATGTCATTTTGGAAGCCAGGCGGCCTAGCACTAGAAAAGTTTATGCTGATAAATGGAAGAGATTTTTTCTTTGGAGCACTGCAAAGGGTTTTGATGTTTCAGTGCCTAATTTGAGTTTTGCACTACAGTATCTTACTGAATTACTGGACAAGGGTTTGTCATTCTCTTCTGTGAAGGTTCATGCTGCAGTCATTTCTGCTCACTATGATTGTGACCCTCCTTTATTTTCTCATCCTTTGTTCAAACAATTTCTTAGAGGGGCAGAGAATATAAGACCTCCACGTAGAGCTCCTACTCCTTCCTGGGATCTCAATTTTGTTTTGGAGAAACTTACTTTACCTCCTTTTGAACCTGCAGCTACGTCTGAACTGAAGTTTTTGTCTTGGAAGACTGCTTTTTTGTTGGCCATTACTTCTGCTAGGAGGGTATCTGAATTGCAGGCACTCATGGCAGTTGAACCCTTTTTGATATTTCATAAGGATAGAGTTTCTTTGCGAACTAACCCTACTTTTATGCCTAAAGTGATTTCTAATGTGGCCTTGAACCAGTCTATTCATTTGCCTACTTTTTATGCTGATCCCCAAAATAAAGGGGAAAAAGTCTTGCATTCTTTGGATATCCACAGGCAGTTACGTTACTATTTGAGCAGAACTAAGGAGTTCAGACAGACTCAACAGTTATTTGTTTCTTTTGCTTTGAGTTCACAAGGGAAAGCTGTTTCAAAGCAGACTATTTCAAAGTGGATTGGTCATTGTATTGCTTTTTGTTATTCTCATCATGGGAAGGATGTTCCTGCTGGGATCAGACCTCATTCTACTAGGGCTACTGCCACTTCTACTGCTTTTTTGAGGGGTGTAGCTACTAAGGATATTTTGGAGGCAGCTACTTGGAGTTCAGTACACTTTTGCTAAGCATTACCATCTCCCTCTTTATTCCAAGTCCAGGGCTGGGTTTGCCACTGCAGTTTTACAGGGCATGTTAGCAGCTCCTAATGCTTTGTAGTTTGCCAGCCTCCCTTTTCCTTTGCTTTGGGATTCTACCCACAGGTTATGACTGCAGCAATGTGAGACGAAGAACATAGTACAGTTTTGTACCTACCATAAATGTAGATGTTCGAGGATCCACATTGCTGTAGTCCAATTATCCCTCCCTCCTTCCCCTCTATAGTTTGTGGTTGCTGGGTTTCTTTTTGGGATACTCTTTATTTCCACACTGGTGGTTGTTGGGCTTTTACTTTTTTAGCTCTGGCCTTTCATTTTTAGGCCTTCTGACATCTGGGGCAAGAAAGACTGAGGATATGGCGTCGGTCATGCGCTTAAGTACTACTACGTACTGACGTCAGCTCTAGGCGACAATGACCAACGCCAGCCTAGCTCTTTGGTATTCGGGCCGACCGAGGACAGCGGACTACCTACAGGTTATGACTGCAGCAATGTGGATCCTCTAACATCTACATTTATGGTAGGTACAAAACTGTACTTTTCATATTAAACTATCAGCAGCTTATTATTAGATTTCTTAAACAGAAAATGATGTTAATTCCTGATTTTGCTGAAAATAATGATTTCCAGGATTTAATGTATTCTGATGAACAAGTTGGTAAACATACATTGCAATGCGGTTTTGATTCACTAGAGGCATCTTGCAGGGCTGTGGTAACTGGGTCTTTATTTAGAAGGCATGCTCGGTTCCAGGAGCAGTCCTTACTAAATCATATTAAAGTGAAATTACTGGATGCTCCCTGAAATCAGGACTGCCTGTTTGGCAACAAGGCAGAAGAAGTTAGTAAAAAGATGGAGGAAAAAGCTAAATCTATGCAAACTTTACAGATTTTTTTTACAAGTACAACCTCCAAGATTTAGTAGGCATTGGCCTTCTAAGAATTGGTCCTTTCCTGCCTCTTCCAGACCTTCTCAGTCCAAACCTAGATCCAGCAGAGCACCCAGGCTTCAGTCCCAGGGGACGCACAGGACTAAACATTGGGGGGCCTCCACTTCCAAATCTGGGAATAATAAAACTCCCCCCTATAGTATACTGCCTCAATGACATCTTTTTAAAACTTCCAAGCACTTCTCAACTGACTGCCCCCTTGGGGGGAAAGATTGCACTTCATGCAAAGAACTGGGGACGCATTACCCAGAATAATTGGGTTTTTAAATAGTGTCCCAAGGATACAGATTTCACTTCCACATGTTACCAACTCCAAGCGGTTGGCCGGATCTACCTCCAAATCAGTGGGTAGTGGCCCAAAAGCAAGTACTCTATCTTAAGCATAGGGGGCTATTCAATTGGTACCAAAAGAGAGAAAGGGACAAGGTTTGTACTCAAGATTTTTCCTGGTACCCGGAAAAGACAGTTCATGCCGTCCTAGCCTGGACCTGTCTACTCTAAACACCTTTTTGGTGATTCTGAAATTCAAGATGCTGACTATTCACCAGTTACTTCCTATGCTAAGCAAAGATGCCTGGTTGGCAACACTAATTTTAAAGGAAGCATACCTGCACATCCCAGTCGGGGAATCTTGCAGAAGATACCTATGTTTCAAAGCAGGCTACACACACTATCAGTTCTCTGCACTGCTCTTTGGCTTATTTACTGCACCCAGGGTACTCACAAGGTGCCTAGCTCCAGTCATTGCATTTTGCAGGCAAAAAAATATTCATATAAACCCCTACCTGGATGATTGTCTGTCTAATTCAGGCAGAAAACCAGGATATACTTCTGAATCCTCTTGCTTTTATGCAAAGGGTGCTAATTTGTCTGGGGTGCACCATAAACGAAAATAATTAACACCTGGTACCCTGTCAACAAATTATATTCCTGGGAGCAAGCTTGAATACAACTTCCCAGATGGCTTTCCTCACACCAGAGAAACAGATTCACTTGACAACCTACTTCAAACAAGTGGCCACAAAAACCCTGCTATCTGCAAGGCAAATACTACAAGCTTTGGGGTTCATGGCCTCTTGCATTCTTCTAATTCCATATGCAAGACTGCATATGAGGAAACTACAATGGTATCTAAAAAGCCTATGGTGTTAACATTTTCAGGATCCAGAAGCAATGATTCCTATCATTCCTTGCCTATGCCTAGAGTTCCTTTGGTGGGCAGAGGCCTGCCACCAAAACAAGGGACTACCATTCAAACTACCCCCTGCCACCCAAACCCTAATGGGCACATCAGACTATGCATGGGGGGGCACACCTGGCAGGGAAGTGCAGTCAGGGCAAATGGAACCCAATTCAAATGCACCTTCACATCAATCATAAAGAAATGTTAACTGTACAGAATGCTCTGACAGCCTTCAAGGATAGCATTCTTCCAGGATAATTAATGGTTAAGACAGACAACACCACTGTTGTGTGATGCATAAGCAGGGGGGGTACACATTCTTACCCCCTCTGCAGACTAGTCATGGCATTGTGGAACACAGCCTTGAGCTACCAAGTGCATCTACAAGCTCAATTCCTGCCAGGAAAACTAAATACACTGGCAGACGGGCTAAGCAGAATGCTCATGGACCCACATGGGTGGAAACTGGAGCCAAGGATTTTCAACATGTTGACAATCAAATGGGGGAGCCCAGATATAGACCTGTTTGCCCCCCCCCCCCCCCGAACTATCAACTGGAAAAATTTTGTGCAAGGACTCCCCACAGACCAGCTTGGAAAGTAGATGCTCTGTCCTTCAGCTGAAAAAGCTTATCCGTTTATGCCTTTCCTCCTCTGCCTTTGCTCTTCAAAGTACTACATACTACTAAAGATCAAACAAGACAAACCAAGGATGATTTTGATTGCACCAGACTGGCTACGTCAACACTGGTATCCCCTCCTGCACAGTGTGTCACTGTTGGCCCCATTGCACCTGCCTCAGACTGCTACCCTGCTGTCTCAGCAGGCTAACCAGATTCTGCACCCTCAGCTTCAAACACTGAACCTAACAGCCTGGCTAATTACCTAAGCTGTCCTTTACCATCCCTCAGTAAACTAGTGATAGATGTCATTTTACAGGCAAGGAGGCCTAGTACTAGAAAATCTTATGCTAAAAAACGGAAAATATTCTGTGCCTGTAATCAACCTCAAGGGATGAGCACAGCAGTCCCCAATTTACCTCAGATTTTGCAATACTTAACTGAGATGTTTCACAAGGGGCCTATCTTTTTCCTCAATAAAAATTCATGCCTCAGCCATTTTGGCTCATTATAACACAGAACCTCCCCTCTTCTCTCATCCACTGCTCAAGCAGTTCTTCAGCGGGGCCAAGAAATTTAAGGCCACCCAGGAGAGCTCCAACCTGGGACCTTAACTTTGTATTGGAGAAACTCACCCTTCCTCCTTTTGAGCCAGCTGCTACTGCAGATTTAAAATTCCTTTCTTGGAAAACAGCTTTCCTTTTAGCCATCACTTCAGCAGGAAGGGTATCTGAATTAGAGGCCCTTATGGCAGTGGAGCCTTTCATCATCTTTCATGCGGACAGGGTGTCCCTCTGGACTAATCCCTCTTTCATGCCAAAGGTGGTGTCCAGTATGACTTTTAATCAGTCCATTAATTTGCCAACCTTCTTTCCTAATCCACAGAACAAAGGGGAATGGATACTGCACTCCTTAGATGTGCACAGACAACTTAGATTCTACTTGGACAGGACTAAACCTCAAAGGAAATCTGAATAACTAGTGGTGGTATTTGCTGCAGGGACAGAGAGGGGAAGGCTATTTCAAAGCAAACCATCTTCAAATGGATAAGCCATTGCATTCATTTCTGCTATAAGCACCATGGAAAACCTATCCCACAGGGGATCAGACCCCACTCAACTAGGGCTGCATCTACCTCTGCAGCCTTCAGAGGTGTACCTACCTGGGACATCCTAGAAGCTGCTACCTGGAGTTCTGTACATACTTTCACCAAGCATTACCATTTGCCAATTTTCTCTAAATCCAGGGCTGGCTTTGCCACTGCAATTTTCCAGGGCCCTATAGCTGGTCCTAATGCTATCTAAATTCCTCCTCCCATCCTTAGCTTTGGGAAACTATCCAAATGTAATGACCGCAACAGTGAAACCCGAAGAACATAGTGCAGTTGTGTACACTTGCCATAAATGTAGATGTTCGAGTGTATTCACTGTTGCAGTCCTGGTTACCCTCCCTCCAGTCCCCTGACTTCTTTTAGCTATACCTCTTCTCTCCTTTTCAATGCTTAAAAACTTTTTTGTGTATTTGCTTTTTTGTTGGATGTATAATCTTGTATATTTATAGATTTAATTGCTTCCCATTAGGGGGGCACTTGACATCTGGGGCAAAAAAAAACGATGTAATGACGTTGGCTGCATGTTTTATACCCCTGACGACCTGACATCATGGAAGGAAGAGACAGCAACCGATGTAGGACCCAAGACTTTGTTAATCAGGCCGACTGAGGGCTACTGCAAGCAGATAAACCAAATGTAATGACTGCAACAGTGAATACACTCGAACATCTGCATTTATGGTAAGTGTACACAACTGTACTTTATGGTTCCCTGGCGTAAAAGTGGTTCCCCTACTGGCCCAGGGAATTGCTGGCCTGTTAGGTTCACTTGTACTATTTGTAAGGCCTTAGTTCACTAGTACTATTTGTAAGGCCTTGGAACTTATTATAGCTGAACAAATAAATTATATAGGTAACTTTATATCCCTGGATGCACATCAGTTCACTTTTGTACAACAGTTAAGTTCTTTGAAAGGGTTACTGAGGTCGTGGATAAGGGTCATGCACTCCAGCTATTTATATAGACTTTGCCAAGGCCTTTGACACTATCCCCCCCATGCACAGGATTGATCATTGGCTGTATGTCGGAATCCATACTGTTAAAGTTGATCGTGTTTGCCCTAGAAGGAAAAATGTCACTAGTGTCCCACAAGGCTCTGTCCTAGGCTGCTAAATATTTCCGTGACATAAAAGCTGATACCAAGGGACTTTGCAGTCAGCCAACTTGGTTAGCCAATCTGGGAGCAGTTATCAAATCCCATTCTAATATTCCAATCCTCCAGCAAGGGCTGGACCAGACCTGTGCTTTGGGTATTAATCATGGCCTTACCTTTTACACCTAGAAGTGCAGTATAGTTTTGTCTGATAAATCGGGCATCACTGCTGCTTACCATGTAGCTACCATTCCACTCAAATTTCCCACAGTCATTAGGGACTTGGGTACATATACTGATAAGATTCTCCTTTGATCCCATGTCTCTGTGGTGGTTAGAAAGTTTTTCTTCCCCCAACATATCCTTCGTGGTATCTCCTCAGGATCCAAAGAAGTTAGTTTTCCACTTTATTCATCCTTTTTTGCTCAAACTTGAGTATAATGCACCTTGTGGCATGTACCTTACCAAGCATCTAAACCAGCTTGACAGACTTGAACATTTTCTCACCTAAAAAGGTCTCAAGTCTAAGTACCCCTAGTTACTCTGATGGACTAAGCTCCATCAATCTTCTCCATGTCATACAGACTCCTGAGGGATAACTGTTTCCCTTTCCCCTCCTGTAAATGACCCAACAGTCTTTGAACACCTTCATCTACATAGAAAAAGTGGTAAAGCAAGCACTTGTTCTTGAGAGCTAAACATACATTAACGTGTTTGTATTAACTGAACACAGATATGCAAACTTCATCTTTTTGCTATGTTCAGCAGGCAGTTTGTTTTGATGCTTTGAATTCTATGCGTGCAGCTGATTTACCACACTGTACTGACACTGCATCCACCAGATGTCAGACAGTGGGAACACAGACTGATTAGGTAACTAGTAATTGGGTACACAGGTGCTTTCATTTAATCTGTGTAGCAACATGCCCGGAAAGACCTAAGCAACTCCTTTATGTAAAAGTTTCTAGACAATATATATTGCACATGTTAAGCATTGTTCTTCTGAGCATATGAAAAATTTCAGTGATTTCTTGTTTTAATGGAGTAGTTCAGTCATGTAGGACACGTGCGACTGGCATACTTTTCCTTTGCCTGTGAGTTTACAGTAAAGTAACATTGTGTAAGCACAGATGCAGGGGCACGCGTATGTGTGTGTGTGTCAGTCACAACCCTTTTTCCCATTTTTGCACATGGGGTCAGGGTGTCACTTTAACGGTGCCAATATATTGTATATACCTGTGTATGTCCATTTATGTCGTAAATGTGTGTGCAGACACATCTGAACCAAATATGTTTATGGATACTGTATGGTGTGTCTGTATGAATATATATTTTAATTGGTTAAAATTGGAAGTTCATGATAAGGTGATATTTAATGTGGTTTGAAATGCCTCGACTGCTAGTTGAAGATAAGTTCTACATATTTATACATTCCGCATTAATTGTTCTAATTTTTCTTTTAATGAAGATGGTAAGGATTCGAAGAGTGTTCCGACCCTTTTTTCTCCTGCAGAACTCCTCAATGATGAAGAAAACACTGAAATGCATTAAAAGGACACTACCTCAGTTGGCAAGGTAACTAGCTAACATAACTGCAGTCTAAAATTTTCACTTAACTTACAGTATGTGGATTTGTGGTTTAATATAAGTTAATAAAGTTTTGCATTAAGGTGTAATATTTTAAGGACATATTTTCTGAAATGCCATGCTGACTTATAAAACAAAATTATCTAATGTCTGAGCCTTCTTTCAAGGGTTTGTACTCTCCATATCACAAAAGTTAATTTGAAGCTGTCTGTTTTGTTTACTGATGTATCCTTACTTGAAAAACTCCACAGTAACCCTAAATAACAGCATTTCAGGTGCTAGCTGGAAGTCTAACAGAAAGTTTTAAGTACTTTTATAGCTACAAGAGAGGGGGGGAGAATGCTTTACAGAGGGTGAGAGTAGAGTGCAGACCAGAGATCAGACTGGCTTCCAGTGTGTGGCTAGCAGCATGGAGGAAGGAGGATGAGAGTCTTAAAAGCCATAGTCTACAAGAGTTTTACAGAACCTTGTAACTTGGTTACAGGAGACAAGAGCCTGACTCATTTACACCAACTACCAAACTACTCGGTGTATGTATGTGTGATATTTATCAAGGAATTGTCACCTTTGTTGTATTTTCAAGAAATTGTGAGCTTCATGCCTTTTCAAGACATTTTGTGAGCTTCATTGCATTTTCAAGGAATTGTGAACCTAAGGGGAAGAGAAGATGTTATGTGGTCCTATCTCGCCTACATTCATTACTGATGGGTTCAGAGCCGATAATCGGCTCAGACTCAGCCGACTATTTTCTAGCATGAAGTCTTTAATTGGCTGGGCTAACCCGTATCCCAGGATGCACCTCTCCCAAACCCCCAGATCTCATTTGCCACTTGTTGAGTTAGGACGTGGTCTCGAGCTTGGCTGTGGCTAAGTACCTTTTTTGACTAAACTTTCTAAAGTTTTATACCTTTCTGTCAAACAAAAGCTATTTTCATAGCTATTTTGGGTTTTGTGTGTGTTTCGAGCTTGTTAAGAGTTTTGTGGAGAGTTCATAGGTTCATAGGTTCATAGGTTCATACTAGGCTATCTGCCCAAGGGCATTTACAAGCCTAGCCCATCGTTTTGTGGCTTATGCCACCCCTTTAGTATGGGGAACTATACCCATTATTTTGCTGTGCCTCTGTCGAGCAGTGACACTGAGGTAATCCCTGGGGTATATCTGCGATCTCCCATCCATTGGTCAAGATTTCTCTTGAACAAGGCCAGCGAGGTGCTCTGCCTCACATGTACCGGGATTTTGTTCCACAGCATAGGGAGTCTTTGGGTGATGAATCTATCCCTCCAGCACGTCCTATTAATAGCCGTGTCGAGGTTTAAGTCTCCGCCCTTGTGGCTCTGATGGATCTAGATTTTTGAGGTGAAGCATATTCATCAAATCTGGGTTTGACATGGCCTTGTATGTTAGGCAAAGGTCACCTCTGAGCAAGCGGTGCGACTGAATAGAGCTGGAGTTCTTTCAGTCGGGCAGCATAGGACATATTTTTGAGACCCTTTATCCTTTTGGTGAGGAACTTTTGTGGCCTCTCCAGCTGCTGCAAGTGTCGGGTCAGATACATTCCGAATGGGGCATTGTACTCAATCATTGGTCTGATGAGTGATGAGTAAAGGGAGACTATGACCTCCCTTGATCTAGATGAGAATCCCTTCATGATAAGGTGGGCAATGTAGAAGGTCTTCCTAACTACTTTAGCTACATGGGTGTCGAATGACAGACTACTATCAACCTGGGTCCCCAGGTCCCTGATAACTTCTTCTGTGCTCAGTGGATTGCCACCTATTTGGTAGCTAGGGGTAACCTTGTTTTTCCCGAAGGGTATGACTATGCATTTTTGGCATTTAACTTTAGGCCGTGGCTCTGGCACCAGTTATCCGTTTCTGTGAGACCCTTCTGAAGGATATCTGTGTCAGATGTGTTTTCTACTATGGCCCAGTTTGCAGTCATCTGCAAACTTTGTCAGCCATAACCCTCCTGTGTTTGCTTTTACTTGGAAAAGTAGATGCCAAACAAGAGTGGGCCCAGGACTGAGCCCTGTGGGACACCACTTGTGACAGGCTTTGAGTCTGACATGGCGCCAGCAACTCTGACCCTGTGGGTTCTGTCACTCAGCCAGTTTGCAACCCATCTTGTGATGTATGGGTTAACATTTAAGCTGATGAGTTTTTCAATGATACCAGTGGGGTATTGTATCGAAGGCCTTAGCCAGATCGAGGTAGGCTGTATGGACTGCCTTTCCCTCATCAATGGCTTTGGTGACTGTTTCAAAAAGTCAACCAAGTTTAAAAGGCATGATCTGCCTTTGACAAAGCCAAACTGGGTTGGATCCAAAGTCTGCAAATTCCTATGTCTTTATTTATGAGGTCCATTATGATCCTCTCCATGGCTTTGCAGATAAGGCTTGTCAAGCTAATGGGCGGTAATTTCCAGGGTCGGTGGAGGCACCGCCTTTGTGAAGTGGGACCACAGTTGCAGTGCGCCACTCCTGAGTGCGTATCCAGAGGCAAGACTTTGATTAAACAGCTGTCCTAGCTGTGGGTTTAATTCCTCATTGAGTTCGTGGAGCACACAGCCGGGGACACCATCAGGTCCCATGGATGCTGTGTTTTTGCTTTGGAGAGAGCAGTTCTCACTTGGGCTGGAGATGTTTGGGGGCTGAAATCATTTGGTATAGATATCTCTCCTTTGGGGAGGGAGAAGTTTGCAAAGAACCTGTCAGCCAGTATGTTGACAATGTCTGTAGGATCAGTAATCTTCACATCATTTTTAACTAGTTCTGAGCATATCTGGGAGTTTCCTCCTAGGTTTCTAACATAGCTAAAGAAGGCCTTATGATTGTCTTTTGAGTCTTTAGCTATTTTCTCTCGAAATTTGCTTTGGATGATTTTATGAGAGCTCTTAGTTTTTTACTTATAGTGATCAAGGGTGTCTTACCTTTTAAGGATTTTGCTCTATCTTGTAGTAGCTTCCTCCTTTTGTTGTAGAGTTTATTTATGGCTGGGGTCCACCAGACTGGACGCTTGCCTTTGGTACAAAGAGTCTTTGTTTTGCTTGGGATTGCCTTATCCATGCAGTCCTGCAGGTGCTGGTAGAAGGCATTTGTAAGTGATTCAGCGGCTTGAGTACTGTTTTCCATGCCTCGGGGCCTTAAAGGAGACCACACTAGTCTTTAGAAGTGTGAAGTCGGCTTTTGAGAAGTTCTTTACTGTGGTCTTTTTATTTCAGGTGGGGTGGGATGAAGACCTCCAGCGAGATTAGTTTGTGATCTGATCTCACCAGTGAGGGGTATACTTCGGTGTTGAACATTGTGCTCCCATGTTCGTGATGATGAGATCAAGTATGTTATCTCCTCTTGTGGGGATGGTGACTAGTTGTTCCATGGCATTTGAGTTTATGAATTCCAGGAACTTTTGGGCTAGGGTGTTTGGGCTTGAGTAGTGTTCCCAGTCTATATTAGGGTAATTGAAGTCACCTAGTATGATGGTGTTTGGTGATACATTTATCCCCTCTAGTGTTTTCAGGAAGGCCATGTGAGGTTCCTGAGTTTGTGAGGGTGGCCTGTAACATGCTACAATTTGCAGAGCAGTCTTGCCTATGGTTAATTGCACCTGGATGGTCTCCGATGCATCATGGAGTGTGTTAGGTTTCCTTGTGTTGGGCGGGCTAGGCCCGTTTAATTTAGAGGGACCTAGTCCTCTCCTTTGTCTTGTTCTCTGTGTTTTTCTCTCGTCGACCCCAAGGAGTGTTTGACTTAGAATTCCTGTTGTGTATCCCACCTTCCTATTGTTGTGTTGAGTTTTTTTGTTGGACATGTTTAAAGAGCAAAAGGAGCATAAACCCTCCGGGTTTAAAAAATACTCTGTGTGCCTATAAAATGTCAATTACAGATGGGCATGCCATCTGTGTTTATTGCCTTGGCGCGATTCACTTACAAGAATCCTGCAGTGTCTGCCATTTCTTCAGTTCCAGGGTGCTGCAGGAAAGAAAAAATAAACTGATTTTGAAGGGCCTGGTCAAACCCTCATTTGAAGAGGATAGAATCTGCTTCTTCTATTGGCAAATCCAAATCCACCAGAACTAAGAAACTATCTCTGGCTCCATCTAGTTCTTCGGAGCCACCGGAGAAGATTTTGAAAACAGTTGAAACCTCCTCGGCTCCGTTGGCTTCGGAGCTGCAGGATAAGAGCTCAGGTTTGGATACTGCTTCCTCGGCTCCATTGTCTTTGGGGCCACAGGAGGTATCGGTGGTACTGGAGTCGACCTCGTCTCCGATCATATTGGAGCCGATTCGGAGCCGGTCACCCAGTGTTACACAGGAATCGATAGGTAGGAGATCCTCATCTTCTTCAGTTGCCTCCAAATCCTCTAGGTTACCTGATTTGGACGTGGATAGGGTGGTTCAGAGGCTCCTTCAGTCGCCGGTGTTAGCCAAATTGTTTTCGGCTCCGACCCAGTCGGCTCCGGAGCCTATTCCCTTTTCGGTACCGATGATTCCTCCTCCGAGCATTGTGTTATTGGAGCCGGAGTGTTCGGCGCTGAGTGATGTCCTTACCCCGGCTCCGGTACCCCTGGCGGGTTTATCGGAGCAGTCATCTGCTCCAACCATTTCAGTTCAGTCATCTGGTTTCGGCACTCTGGTTTCCTCTGTCGGGCCCGAGGGGGATACATTGGGACTTGTCGGCCCCGAGTCTCCCTCTTGGCGCTTCGGCTAGGGGGATCCCGACTCTGGTTGTGGTCTCGGAGATGGGTCAGTCCTTGGATTCGGGAGGACCTGCCTTCGAGGCCATGAGGAGCACACTGGCTTGGTTGTCAGTGACATCACTTGGATCGGCCACTCCGTCCCCATACACCCTGACTAGAGCCTCTGATGCCCCCCTATCAGTGGACAGCGGAGCTCGAAGGCCTGAGGACACCCCCATGAGTGGTCCCCAGCATTCTGAGGGCCCCTCAAGTCTGTGCCTGAGGAGCCTCCCAGGAAGAAGCTGTGCAAGAGGAAGCACATAGACTCCCAAGACGAGTCCATCACTTTGGATACCGACCTCGATGATGCAGAGGGGTCCCCTAAGTCGGCCTCCGATGTCTCCTTCTCCGACATCCTGGAGATTTTGAGGCAGAGAGGCGACTGGCCTTTCTAGCCCCCCTCTGAGGAAGAGTCGGTATTCCTCAAGGCCTTCGGAGCTCAACCTTCTGCCTCCTGGGTGTCTCCACCCTTCGATGAACTCTTAGACCTGATTTGTCGAAGGGTGTGGGAGCACCTTGATTCCGTGGAACCAGTGCCCAGTCCTAATAAGTTCCTGTCTGCTCCCCCGGGGAAAGAGTTTTTGACAAAAGGGGTCCCTGTAGATGCCATGGTAGTGGCGTCAGCTACTCAGAAAGAAGTTGCAGAGGCTTCTTCCTCCGTCCATCCTCCTAACAAGGAGTCCAATAGTATGGATAGATATGGGAAGCGTACCCTGTCTTCAGCTACCTTTACACTGCGGTCTCTGAATTACCTTTGTCACTTTACTCTGCTCCAGAGAGATCTCCTCAAAGAGTTGGGAGATACCTTGACTGGTAACATGCCTGAGGCGGTAGCGTAGACTGTTAACGCCCAGTTGGTCTACCTTTGGTTCCATTGCAAACTCGTCCATGAGGCTCATATCCTATGCAACTGAAGGGGCGAGTAGGGCAGCTAGCTCAGGCTTGGCTCTTAGGAGGCAAGCCTGGATGTGCCTATGTCACTTTGCGGAGGCCTTCAAGTCTTCCTTCACGGATGCCCCCTTCGATGGGTCCTCTCTTTTTGGACCCAAAGTGAAAGAGACTCATCAGATGTGAACAGGAGGGTAAGACTTTATCTGCCGTAGGGGCCCGTTTCTCTTTCCCCTCTAGGCCTTATCCCAAGGCTGAGAGGAGGGAAAATATGGTTCAAGAAATCACAAAAGTCTTTCCCAGCCACACATGGTGAGCCCCCCTCCAGATGCAGAGGTGGGGGGAATTATTCTGGAAGACGCCGTCCTAGGGGCAGAGGAGGCCCCCTCAATCTGGGAGACTGCAACTCCCTTTGTGGATCTTCCTATCAGAATTCCTGAGGGATTGCCTGACTGTGCTACTCCGGAGCCAGACGAGGGTCGTTTTTCGAGGCATCCTCAAGCCAGGGAGAGCATCACTCAGGATCGATGGGTGCTTCAAATAATCACCGGAGGCTACACCATTCCCTTTGTTTCGCCCCCTCCCCTAATCAAAAAAATCCTGGACGTTCCACCCAGTCAAAGGGATCAAGTAACGCTAGAGATAGCAAAGCTGCTAAGAAACGGAGTCATCCAACCGGTCCCCTCAGATCAGATCAGGAACTTACTCAAACTCTTTTTGGTGCCGAAAATATAGGGGACCTGAGACCCATTTTGGATCTCAGTCGATTGAATCACTTAAGTCCTGAAGTCCAAGTTCCGAATGGTCACTCTTCAATCCATCTTCCCATTGTTGGGAGAGGGAGTATGGATGTGCTCCATCGACCTCAAGGATGCCTATTATCACATCAAGATAAACAAGGCATCCAGGAATCATTTACGCTTCCAGCTGGGAGCCAGTCATTTCCAGTTTCGAGCCCTGCCCTTTGGTCTCACCACAGCCCCCTGGGTGTTTACCAAGTGCTTGGCAGTGGTGACAGCTCACCTGAGACGTCTAGGATTCCAGGTGTTTCCTTGCCTGGACGATTGGCTCATTACTGCCCCCACCAGGCATCTCCTCATCCAAGCCAGAGAGGCTACCATAAATCTTTGTCAAAGGTTAGGAATTGCACTAAACTGGGAAAAATCTGCCTTGCTGCCCTCACAGCGTGTTGTATTTATAGGCGCAGAATTAAACTCTGTCCTAATGAGGGCCTTTCTGCCTCAAGAAAGGATTATAGTGTTGCAATCTCAGGTCCAGGCTCTATTGCCCCGGAAGAAGGTCCAAGCCAGGTCACTTCTTCAGTTATTGGGATCCATGGCGGCGACCATCATGTTAGTACCCTTAGCCAGGCTACACATGCGGATCCTCCAGTGGCTCCTATCAGTCCAGTGGTCCTATCAAAAATTACCCCTCTCTCACCCAACTCACAGAGCATTGCAGGCAGGATCTCCATTGGTGGCTATGTTCCTCCAACCTGGACAAGGGGAGGAATCTAGTTCCCCTTTCTCCTGCTGCCACAGTAACCATGGACGCTTCCCAGATAGGGTGGGGAGGCATTATCTGGGCAGAACAGTCCAAGGCACGTGGCAGGATCACGAGGTACACTCACACATCAATGTCCTGTAGATGAGAGCAGAGTGCTGTGTTAGCGTTGCAAGCACTTCAGAGCTCTCTTCCCAGGGGAACAATTCCTATTCACTCAGACAGCATGTCAGTTGTTTGGTACCTGAACAAGCAAGGGGGAACCAAGTCTTACCCCCTTTGCAGAGAGGCCATGAGAGTGTGGAATTGGGCAGTGTCTTCCCAACGGTTTCTAGTGGTAACGCACATTCCGGGAAAATACAACGTGATAGTAGACAGGCTAAGCAGAGCTATTCTGATGCCTTATGAGTGGTCCCTGAACAACCGAGTTGCTACTCGGATCTTCAGCAGGTGGGGTCAGCCTTGCTGTGATCTTTTTGCCAGTCCCCTCAATGCCAAATGCAGCAACTACTTCACTCTGATCCCCCCACAGGGGGAGTGACCCAGGAACTCTCTAGTCCACGGTTGGCCTTCCGGTCTGCTCTATGCCTTTCCTCCGTTACCAAGAGTGATTCAGAAAGCCATCCACTTAGGAAGCAAGATGATTCTAATTGCTCCACACTGGCCCCACCAGGTCTGGTTCCCCTTCCTTCAGCAGTTCACTGTGGATGGTCCTTGGACTCTGGATCCAGTACAAGACCTTTTGACTCATATGTCGGAACAGCTCCACCCCTCCCTACAGTCCCTCAGGTTGACAGCCTGGCTGCTCCACTTCCATCGATAGTTAGACTACATTCCTTTTCATCTGAGGTGGTGCATATTCTTTCGTCGTCTCAAGTCCTCCACCAGAAGAATTTACTCTAGCAATTGGAAGAGATTTTCCATCTGGGCTCCGGCACAAGGTCTGGACCCTTTCACAGCCCCTATATCGGCGGTCTTAGACTTTTTAGCTATGCTCTTCCGACAGGGCTCTGCTGCCTCGACCATTGAAGTGCAGCTGGCGGCCATTTCTAATTTCCATGTATCCTATGAGCCCTCTTATGGGCCATAAACTTTGCAAGGCCTTTTTGAAAGGAGCCTGGTTACCACGTCCTCCTGTGTCAGAACCCATCATGCCATGGGATTTAAATCTGGTATTGCAAGCCATCACTTCTACGCCATTTGAGCCGGCTGCCACTTGCGAACTGAGATTCTTATCCTGGAAGACTGCTTTCTTAGTGGCCATCACTTCGGCTAGAAGAGTTTCAGAACTTCAAGCATTGTCCATTAGGCCCCCGTATTTAATATTCCATAAGGACAGGGTATCCTTGAGACTTAATTCCTCCTTTCTTCCTAAGGTGTCATCTACATGTAACCTCCACTAATCCATCGAGTTATCTGTGTTTTTTCCCAACTTCTCCAACAAGGCGGAGTTCAAATTTCATCAATTGGATGTGCATAGACAACTAAGATTCTATTTACACAGGACAAAACACGTAAGAAAATCAGATCAATTGTTTGTCTCTTTTTCGGAGAATAGAACGGGTAGTTCTGTTTCTAAGTGCACAATTTCCAAGTGGATTAAGGATTGCATTACCTTTATTTACTCATCAGCAGGCAGAAACTTACCTTTCCCAATCAAGGCTCATTCCATTAGGGCGGTCTCAACTTCAATAGCGTATTATGCCAGGCTTTCCTTGGACGACATTTGTGCAGTGGCCACCTGGGCTTCTCATCACACCTTTATCTCACATTACAAGCTGGACGTGGCATGTAGAGGCTGGGCTTCCTTTGGTTCCACGGTTCTCCGGAGTATTTTCCTGTGAGCCTCCCGGGTTAGAGGTGGTAGGGATGCTGTCCCATCAGTAATGAATGTAGGCGAGATAGGACCACATAACATCAGTTAGTTATGTACTCACCGTAACGATCGATGTATGTGGTCCATCTCGCCTACATTCTTGCGTATCCTCCCACCTGTCCCCTGCCTAAAGGATTTGGAGGATAATTACTCTGAGACCCTTCAGAATCGGTTTATTCCCTTTTCCTGGTGGATGATGCTCCTCTTACTGAGGTTGGTGTATGTGGAGTGACTCGGATGTATGTAAACAAGATCTGGGGGTTTGGGAGTGGTGCATCCTGGGATACGGGTTAGCCCAGCCGATTAGAGACTTTGTGCTAGAAAATAGTCGGCCGAGTCGGAGCCGATTATCGGCTCCGAACCCATCAGTAATGAATGTAGGCGAGATGGACCACATACATAGATCATTATGGTGAGTACATAACTAACTGTTTATTGCTGTAAATGCTACGTCTGTTTACACTGAGCAACTGTTTTCTTTAGCAAAATGGTTGTCACTGTTTGTGCTATAAAATTTGACAGCAGTATTAGTAGCACAACAGGTAGCATACTTGCTTTTGATACAGAAGGCTGAGAGTTCTACTCCCACACCAAGTAGGTGGATTGCTGATACTGTGTTGTACTATGGCTTGGAGCCGTGTGTGTGTGTGCCCTCCTTTGGATGAGATAATAATTATGAACCTGTTGTCTGTTTTGCCATCCATTCCCTATTGCATTATTACCCGCTTACCGTTTTTTTATTTTAGTGTAACCTAGGCAATTTCTTCAGAGGCAGCAGGCACTGAATTTGTAGATGAAACACTTAAATATAAAGTTGTCTGCTATCAGCAACCTCATTATTAAAGATGTCTGTAATGTGGAATTATTCAGATGACTTTTACTACTGCAGAGACTGTGCACATTGACTGATACTGAGTTGCCTTTTATGGCTGAAATGTTCTGAAATGGGAAGTTTTTTCATTATTGGTTCATACGTTTTGTTTAATTGCTTACTGGAAAAAATTGCACATTTAAAACAGGGGCTGTATTGTACAAGGAATATAATTACAGACAGAAGTGAATCATAGAACAATATGCATGTCTGTATAGTCTAAAAATGTGTGCAAGTGGCCTCTGGTCTGAAAATAGCCCAAAGTTAAACTTCATTCGCCACTGTCCAGATGCATTTTATTTTAATGTGGGTTTCAGTGATGTCCAATAAATGTGAGTTTCATTGGTAGAGAAGTGAATATCTCTGTTTCCATTGTGAGACTGTATTGTTTCGTTTAACAAATGTCTCAGTGTTTGTGCTACAAAATTTTAAATTTTAAATTAAATCCAAATGTCTGTAGTCATTGTAGGAGTAATGAAGAAAATAGTATGTGCACTGACAGGTTTTGAATAGTTTTTATGGTAAAACAAACTAGTCACAAGCGGAACGCTGAGGCTTGCTGTACAAGTACTGTATAGATGCAATAACTGTAAACACTATCAGTATGCCAATGACACAATACAATTCAATCTTCACGAACAGGAACTCCTTTATTTAATTTCAGTAAGCGCTTTCACCCGATATGGGCTTCATCAGACTGTACAACAAACTGAAAAAAGCACAGTCCTTATATACATAAAGTAATCAGGTGATTAATTATACAATTCATTAAGCAATCAATTAAAATACAATTACCCACAACATAAGTTCATATTCAACTAGGTGGAAACTATGAAAAGATATAAAGTTTATAAATAATTATATGTATAGATGTAGAAAGAATGGTAAAAAATATATATATAAATAAAAATATAAATAAATATGAATATGTATGAACATCTAAATGGCTCTAACAATTTAATTCATTTTACAGTAAATCCACAAGATGGCAGTATTAGATAAGTTAAAAATACTATGGAAATACTGTAAGATGTTAGTTAATAAAACATGTTCCACTGATAAGAATAATATTAAATTAAAAATATATAATAAAATAATATTAGATAAAAATATCTGACAAAGAGGTAAATATAGCAAAAAATATTCTTAATATATTACCTCTTTATGGCCCTTTTTATTCTTCTTTTCTTCAGAAATGGGTATAAACTAATCTTGTCATTGAGGCCTGGGGGGCAATCTGCTTTGCACCTAATGATCCATCTTGTTTCCATTTCGGTCACCCCCTCTTATGTCTGTATCAACTCTCTCCATGACAAAAAGTTGGCATTCCTTTCATCACTCACCTATTCTATGCCTGATCCTTTCTCTTAGTTGTAAAACTTAAATACTTTATCTTTAGGGTAGTTTTAAAAGCTCAGTGTCCACATAAGGTGCATTGGTTTACTTACCACAGGGAGGTAGTATTATGAGAAACACATACATGGTTCCTACCTCCTCTCTTATGGCACAATTCTCTTCTCAAATTCAAATAGTTTTATAACCTAGGACTTTTAGGACTTTCCCCAACTAAACTATCTTCTCTTCCTAATATATGCCAGTGTTTTCTATTATGGCTCTAATCTCTTAAGAAGACATCAGCATGATTGTAAGGGTATGTTATAGGATTATTAATAACTATAACCTCCATTCCTATAATATAGAAACTCTTTCTAGGGGTTTTTTGAAAATAGGGTTTTTGCTCAGAGTATCCCCAGAGTACTCATTACTTCAGACACACAATTTGTTCCATGTTCCATACTTCATCCTTCTTATCTAATCTATCTTTTAACTTTTAACCCTACTAATCTCAGCCTCATTAAGCCTCGAGGCTCATGATCTCCTGATTTGGCCCCATTATCAAAATTATCAAAAATGTGTTATCTGTGTTTCTGCAACAATACTCTCTCCTCACTGTTTCCTTCCTATAAGTATGTGTTTCCTATGTGATTAGGTATTAATCCCATACATAATGTTCAAATATTCATATTCCCAGAAATTTGTTAAACTTTTCAGAAAAATTTCAAAAAACAAGTTAAATGTAGAAGTGAGATGTCAAATTGTAGAAGTGAGAGGAAAAAGAACTCAATACCTCAAATATCAGGAAAACAATCTTCTCTATTTATTAGAAAGGAATGTTTTATAAAAATATTCGAAGTGAATAAACTTTCTTTTCCCATTCCATGCATGACAATGTTAACAAGATTCTGCCAAGACAAGTCTATAATATATCTGTCATTCTATATATCCTTTTCAAAATAAAGTTTATTCATTATTTCTTTGTGGATCTTCAGCAGCTCTTTGAACTAGTTTTTATGGTAACTGGGGAGAAATGGCTGCTGGGGGGGGCTGCTTTGTGTTGGGAGGCCCTGAGCCATTACCCTGCCTAAGGCCCCGTTTGACCATGATCTGGCTTTGCCAAAAGGTTTATGATTTTTTTAAAGTGCAAAAAATGCAAGTGTTTACTTAGATATTTTTATACCCCAAGTAAACAGAGGATTTTCCTCAGTAAATTCCAAATGCCGAAGGTTTGTTGGCTGTGAGAGAGGTAATAAGGAACATGATTTGGGGAATGGAACAAGTACGATTTTTAAAAAATCTTAGAAAATACTTCAATAGAAATGTTGCAGGAACAAGTGGTTGTAACTAAGGAAGTTCTTTTGAGTTGGGAGGTAGGACCTGAATTGCTTAGACATATTGAGGCCTTCCTAAGTTTAATGTTGGCTATCAAAAAACTGTTACTAAAAATGAAAATCTAAACCAACTGTAATGGAAGTGTTAAATATTATAAAGGAGATGAGGACTGGAAGTGGGATCTTCTAAGTGAAGGTGCAAATTTAATAGAAGTGGAATTTGTACATGTGCTGTGGGAGACGAGTGAGGTTTAAGGAGAGACCGGAATTGAGTCACATGTGTAATGTTGACATGTATGCATACCAGATGACTATAACAGTGGAAACTTGCATTTATAAAAAAAAAAAAAGAAAACAAACAGTAGTATTTGTCCTCAATGTTACTGATTAAAATGTAAAAATACAAGTTTTTTTTAAACATTTTTATATGTTCTTCTTGTTGTTTATCTGTCTCCTTTATTTTGTAACCCGATTACCTGTATCAAAGCAACCTATGCTGTGCCTGAAATTGGCAATGATCAGTGTCCTACTGTGGTTAAAAAAAAAAAAAACATAAAATAGTTCAAAATTAGTTGTCCAGCTACTGTTAGAAAGAGATCAATACCCTTATGATATGTTCCTTATCGGACAGGTAGTCTGCAAGGTTCCACAGTTGCATGTCTTATAAAACCATGGTGTGACTGAACATCCTAAAAATTTCTTATATATTCGCACCTGCACTTGCATTTTTGCAATTTGTTTGAGATGGGTGCTAATGTGGAGTAAAGCATTTTATCTTAAAACTTCCAGGTACTTGTCTGTGCATGTATGCTTTTTTTTAAATGCTATAACACCTGGGGTGATTTGTGATTTACGTGTATTTTTTGAATAGGACAGTTAATTGATTTCATTGTTGGGAGGGTCACACTTCACTTTTGTCACAGTTCTTGAATTATGTACGTTACTGATGCAAAAATTTCAGTTAGATAAAATCTTTTTCAGTGTTGATCAGAATTGTAGTTGGTTGTGCCAGTTCCATACCCTTGTTATTTTTATCTTCCAAGCATAACTTAAACTGTGCAAGTCCTGGTCATGAAGTGTAATGCTGAAGTCTGTGTCTTGATATTTTTTCTTGTATTCTTTCCTAGTGTTATGTTGCTGTTAGCCCTCCATCTCTGTATCTTCACAATGTTTGCCATGCTGCTTTTTCCTCGAGTTAAGGTAATGCACTTGTTTTGAAATGCACCTATCACTAACATTGTTTTATAAGTTTAGCAAATTGCTCTGATGTTTTTAGACTGTGATTTGTTTTAAGACTTTTTGCGAAGGACATACAGTAACACTTAACCTATAAAACCTTCTAGATGTACACAGGTGTAGTTACTGAACTGTGTCAGTAGCTTCACCAATTAATTTATCAAGCATTGTGTGTTGTCTTCGTGTGAATTTAATAGTAAATGTCAATAAGAGTACAACTGTAATAGTTATTCAAGGCCCAAGTTGCCTTGGATTAATTTGGATTTGAATAACCCTTTGGGACATGTTTTTGAAAAAATATAACTTTAAAAGATTTGACATATTAATGTCTTTGTGTGTAGTTTTCTTGAATGGAAAATAATGTCTGGGGGCTCACTAGTGAAAAAGTAAAATCTGAATTGGCAGGCCCTTTTGCTATGAAAAAAAATGCAGTTTTCACCTGACAGAATGTCAAAACTCACTCTAAAGTTGTTAAACCATTCTTGCAGAACGGGCTTTACCCTACCGAGCCCCTTAACGTAGAAGACTTTGCCACCACGCACATGCTTCTTTTCATATATGCTAATTTAAATATGGTCGCCTCACAGTAAGACGTTTTCCTGTTCGATTCTCAGCTAGAGTGTCTGCTGTGTGGAGACATGCGTGAATGGGCGTACCTTCGTTGAAGGTTGTGTCAGGGCTGGCAATTCGGCACGTAAAAATCTACTGCCAATCATTAGCGGACCGGAGATCTGCTGTGGCGACCCCTAACCGGGAAAAGCCGAAAGACACAACAACAACATATCTCTGCATAAGAAAATTCCAGATACGTATTCTGTAGGGTTGCACTTTCAGTCTTGCAGTTTGAGAATCACATGTTCAGTCTTGCAGTTTTGAAGACACTAGTTGTAGCCTTCACAATTTCAGTAGGAGCACATTCTGGTTCTAACATTAGGAACCTTCAGTATTTCCTGTGATTTTTAGATTCATTCTCTGCAATCAGTCTAGCATTTTCTTTAAATATCCCTTTTTTAGATACTGCATGCGTAGTGATGTTGACATGCTATTGTATCACATGTAGGCTACATAAAGGTTTTGTGTATGCTACATTTGTATGTAAAGCTCCTGAATCTGCAATTTTTTCTACTACTTACACAGCTTGGACATTGTGCGTGAATTACAGCATGTATTGCCTATAAATAGATCCGCATATGTCATTGTGACATTTAGAAGCAATGGCCTTCACTTACATTCCTGTAATTATGTTTGCATGGAGCACAACCCACTCTTGCAACTGCTGATGGTTCATCAAAGCCACCTACACATGTAAACTCCTTATATGTGTTGTTACAAAAAAAGGAAGATGGTGGTTGAAAATTCATTGCATAGGGATATGAAAGCACGTTCCACATAGCAACAGGCTTCAACAGCAGAAGTACTACAAGGACCAAATCTTTAAAGTTGTATCAGATCCTAGTTGTCAGAGTCATTTCCTTTGGTTAAATGGACTTTCATAGCCAAGAGATGCATCACTTGTCTTGCATAAGCTGAGTGCTTGAACTTATGTAGAGTTCTGGCTTCATGGATGATGATAGACTATCAAAGTAGGTGTCTCCTTTCGGTCCCGCCATAGAAAGATATCTTCTGGGATCTAGGCATCACCCACTACCATTTGCTTGGCTGGTTCTTGAAGCCAACTGGAATAATTCTGGGGATTTGTCTGCCATCTGGCTTAAGGTCAGGGTTACTTAAGACTGGGACCTTCCCTCAGGCCCAGCATTTTCTTTTGACCCAGGTTGATGGGGTACACCAAAGCCTGGATCATAACCCTGGAGGGTATTGATCAGTGATGATATTCTGATTACTGAAACCATCCAGGTTCTCTTACTGTGGCTGGCCTAAAAGTGGATTCCACTAAGAAATCCCTGGCTAAATAGAGGGCATTTGTCACTGGATATCTTTGAAACATTTCTGAGATTTTGTGAGTTCTTCAGTCCAGTGCACATCTCAGTGACTATAGCATATACTGTACTACTGCTAGAGTCAAAAACTCTGGGTAGTTGTGGCAAAAGTTAATTCTCTGCCATGATGGAGCTTAGAACCTTCAGTTGTTTGTCTCACCTATTTGAATTCCAGTCCTTCCTAATGGATCAGGCTGTAGTAAAGTTTGCAGATGTAGATGAGTCCAGTCTCAAGAAGGATATAATTCAGCCTAAGGTATGGTTTAAAAAAAAATCTATTTGCTGTGTTTAATGAAGTGCTCTACTGCCTCCCTTAAAGACCTGGAAGATGACCCAGTAAGGAAGAAACAGGCCATTGCCACTGTTGACCTGTGTACCTCCCACTGTTTTTATCCAGACGTAGCTCAGTGCCAAGAGGGTAAGACATTTATTGACCATCTGGGGAAAGCTAAGTATCAATCAGTCTTACCCCCCCCCCCCTGTCCTGCTGCTGAGGTCATCCAAGATGGTGACTCTGTTGGCGCAACCATAACATTTCTAATTATGATTTTGGGCTGCCCTTTGAAGGGCAGTTGTCGAGGTTTGCCTTGGCTTAAACGGTCATCACCAAGGAACAGTGGTTTGTGGACATGGTCTCAGTTGGCTATATGTTACCACTCTTGGCTCATTTCCCAGAAGGAGCACCATTGAAAGGCTCATCACTGTTGTGAGAGGCTTACCCCTGGTAACAGAGTAGAGTGTTTGGGTTAGACACAAGATGGTTGCGTCCTTTGGTCTAGGTGGACTTCACCTCCAGTGCAGGATGCTGTAATTTAGGTTTCTTCAGCTCCCATACTATTTATTATAATCGCTGTTGGGGTATCTGAAACCTTGCAGGAGAAAGACTTTTGTTAATGTTCATCATATCCAGGATCAATCCTAGGACCCCTACTTTTCACTGTATTTACAAATAATCTTCACAGAGCCGCCCCTGTAGCAAACCTGGTTCAGTGCGCTCATGACTCCACCTTAATCTACTCTGCCCCCACCCTGCAACAACTTCAAATCAAGACCCAAAAAGCCTTTACATCCATCGAAACCTGGCTAACAAACTACCAGCTAATACTAAATCCTAAAAAGACCCAAGTTATGCTCTTTCATCTTTCCAAAGCAGCAGCACCTACTTCCCCATTCTCTATTTCTGCATGAGATAATACCCTATCTCCCCTGTCACACAAGCCAAATTACTAGGGGTCATTATTGACAATAATATGAAATTTGACAAACATAGCTCGTACAATACCCAAAATCAACAGAAAACTAGCTAGGTACTCCTTACAGATGTAAAAATCTTCCTAACCAGCAACAGTAAAGTTACCCTAGCTAGAACCCATCTTCTCTGTACCTTACTGTATGCTTCTCCTGTCCTAATTGATCTAAACAAGAGTGGTTTAAACAAGCTGTCCGTATGCTACAACAAAATACCAAAATTCGCCATAAACTCCTCCTACTGTGCACCCACCACTGTCAGGCCCTAAAAGAGCTTTCCTGGCTGAGCCTCCATAACACCTTGGCTCTAAACCAACTTCTAGCTCACCAAATACTGTGCCAACCTGACAAAACTCCAGCCTTACAAGACCTGATCACCCTCTACTCCGATAACCGAGAACTTGGATCTACTAACAAGGCACTAATCGCAATCTCCAAAAGCCATTACAGCTCTGATGACTCCCTGTATTCCAGTAACATTGCCAAGACTTGGAACTCCCTACCACTACAAATCAGGGTACAACCTAACAAAACCATCTTCAAAAACAGCTCATTTCCCACCTAAACAACTCTTGGACTTGCAACTGTGTAGCATCTGGCTGACACATTCTAACTCCTGTCCCCTACCTACTATCCAACCTCCTCTTTAAAACTCCCACATGTGCACTGTATATTATTAAACATTACTTACTAACTCACTGCCTCCTACTCTCCACTGTCCCATCTACCCTCAGTAACTCTCCCCTAGACTAAATTGAAAAGCTTTCCCTTAAAATGTCAATGCACCTCATATGAACTTGTCTATGTACTCCTGTTTTAGTTTTTCCTTTCTTTTCTTATCTTCAGTACATCTTCAAGATTGTCTCTATTAAGCATACTGTATGAACAACAACCATATGTTACTACCTGCTATACTTTAAATTGTATGTCTAAACCACTATGCTTTTGTAAATATCTTATGCAATCACGTTATTATCTGCTGTATTTTTACAACTGAATGTGTAAACCACAATGCTCATGTGAATATCTTATGTTAGCAATTGTTCTGGAGCTTTTCTCCCCGGGCCTTCGCTGAAAAGCTTTGTCCAGTCGGACCTCCCCAGTAAACAAATGTAAAATAAATAAAAATAAATAAATATTGATTACTGTTCAGTAGTCCTAGCTGTTTGGTTAGTATCCTACAATAGGATACAACTGCCAGCCAGGTTCCAAAGATTCAGGCCACCTTCCACACGCTGAAACCATCATTAAGCCTCAGCTGATATAATTAAAAAGACAGGTTTGGGTGCCAAGTCTTTCAGAACTTTTCTGCTGTTGAAGGGTGTGCTCCTCTGGAGGCTTTCAAGGATCAGCCACATTGTGCTGTTCCTTTGCTGGGCAGATGAGCTCCACTTGGGAAAATATTCCACATTAAAATGTTGTATTATGTATTGTCGTAGTTTGGAAAGTTATTCTTAAGATAGGAGATTGTGCTTTGACTGTCAAAAGGCTGAATTGTACTTTTAAATGGGAGCAACATTTTTCTTGTCAGTTTACAAGTTGATTTAAATAATTGAAATAATTTTTCTTTGAAGAAAAAGGGATACCTCTTTACCTGAAGAGATTCAAGATTCTGAATCTGGAAAGGAAGATGGAGGGACAGATGGTTTTCATTCATTTCTCTGATTCACACTCAGAATAGAGTTCAAGTTTGATTCTGTCTGTGGGAGTCTGTTTCTCTGAGACTACTTCCAGAATGAGCCAATGTTTTCAGTGGAAGAAAACCAAGGTTTTACAGTCCCTCAGAAAATACTATTGAGTTGTTACAGAAGAAATTTTCAGAACCTTGACCCATTCTTCCAGTTCTGTCAACTTAGGTGGATGTGTGTAACTTCATGCAGCTTTCCTGATGTCAACATGCTGTACCTAAAAAGGTAGATAGAATGTGTAAGGTTCTCAACCTGTATTCCACAATTTCTGGATGTCCTCCTGGAAGCTGTTGTCTTGTATTCCCACTGCCCTGGTTTTATTTGGTTCCTTTACAGACTCAAGGTATTTGAGCATGTGGAAACAGCAGTTAAGAACTCACATGGCAAGGGTGGCTGAGGCGTAGTTTTTTGCTGAATCAGTCCAGGAGACTGCATCCCTATTTAGTAAAGGGTTGTTGGAAGCAGGCCCTTTTAGTCCCTTGCTGGACTCCAGAGACAGCATAGTTGGGTCCGCCACCAGATTCTTAACAGAGGAGTTTGTGGGACTTGAGCACACTGCTGAAGCAATCGGGCTTCCTGGAGGTACAAGGGGAAAGGGAAAAAAGGCTGCAGTGATGTCAAAGAACACATCAAAGACTTCACAAGTTCATAAACCTGATTTTGTTTTATACATTCATCATAAACCTGACCCAGTAGATATAACTTTAGTTAATACTAGTACTACTAAATATTTTGTTAATTCAAATCCTTCTCTTTCTGATAAGGATGCAGAGTAATCCACAGCACTTGAGTGAACTCTGATAGCCCACCTATGACCCAGATGGGGACAGGACTTAACAAGAAACATAGTATAAAGGATTAGTCCAGATAAAATCACTTAGCTAACAGATCGAAGAGACTCCGTGTGTGTGTGTGTCTCTCTCTCTCTCTCTCTCTCTCTCTCTCTCTCTCTCTCTCTCTCTCTCTCACTCTCTCTCATAGCCTCCCTGTGGGAGGAATAAACATGCCTTGTTAAGTTTCTAGCAGTTTATTCAGTTAAGCAGGTCGATGGGGAAGTGTTATTGTTCTAATCAGAACATTTGTCCATCTATCTGCTTAACTGAATAAACTACTGGCAACTTCAACAAGGTGCCTTTACTCCTCCCATAGGGAGAGTATCAGAGAGAGAGAGAGTGTCTCGTAGTTCTAGTTAGTGATTTTATTTGGACTAATCCTTTATACTCTGTTTCTTTCTGATAAGGATGGGAAGATTATTGATAGGTATGGGGAAAAGGTGGATGCTTCTGCAACTCTAACTTCGGAATTTTGAATGCTCAGGCTCATATGTTAAAGTTTATTATGACTAATTAAGGGTTAAGTTGATATAGGGAATCACTAAAAAAAATTCAGCCTTCCTTTTCTAAGGAATTCTGTAACTCTTCATCCAATTTCAACAAAAGAAAACAAAACAAAAATGCTGGTAAACAGATGTTTAAGAAAAAATTGCAATTAGTTCAGGACCCCAACCCCACCCCACCCCACCCGAAAGAACAAAGGACAGTCCAACAAGTCAGAATTACTATTTTAAAGGACCTTTGTCTCCCTGCCACCCCAGCAATCTCTCTTACTTTCCAGAAAGTCTGAATCAGCATTTTATCTTTGGTAACAGTTTCAGACAGTTGGGATCTGAAGATCATTCAAAAAGGTTACAGATGGCAGTGGGGTGAGCTGCCAAGATGACTGCAGACTGATCAACAGCTTGATTTCAGCTCTCCCAGTGTCAAAAAATCTGAGAAATAAGGACCAGAAACTCTTCGATTTTTAATAAATTCGGGTAATGGCAAGTAAGTACACTGCCCGGATACCAACAAAGAAGAAGCTTACAGCCTGAAAGAAAATCAAGTAGAAAAGGTTAAGAGAAAACACTGACTGGGAAGGATCCTGCAGCTGTTGAGCAAAAACCATTTCAAGCTCCAACTTTGGTACAAGATGTAGTTTTGGGTAATATAGAGGAAAATATAACTCGTGTGCTTAGAGCATATTAAATAATTGAGGCATTGTAAGAGTATAGCAGCTCAAAAGACTTTAAAAAATGGAAGAAGCTTTAAGCAGCTACGCGTATGAACTGATAAAACTGCAAAGCTAGAGGTTAAGATGAAGAAAAGGCTGGTGGAGTTTGAGGCTGTTGAAAGGGGCTGTTTCAAAAGTGTTAGAGTTGGAGGACAGAGCAATGAAGGAAAACGTGAGATTTTCTGCTGTACTAGAGAAAGTGGAAGGAACAGACTGTATTAATTTTATGAAAACACAAATAAGCAATGGGACTGTTACTCCACAGCAGGGTTTAACTGAAAGGGCACACCATGTGTATGCTCCAAACGTGTCCAAGAGAAAGCACCCAAGACTTGTATTAGTAAAGATGTAAACCTACCAGCAGAAAGAATTGATCCAAACGAAGTGCTGGCAAACGGACAAAGTATTAAAAGTTTGAGACAGTGTTTGTGGTAAATGCTTATTCACTGCACATTCCAGGCAGAAGACTAGCAAACTTATCCCAGCAATAGGGGAATGTTGAGATGCAGGAGTAAGATTAAAGTCATTGTCCTCAGCTGTCTTTGGAATATTTTTTCCTGGGAGATCAGTCATTTTTTTGTGCAGAACAAATGCGGAGGAGGGAACCACACAAATTTGTCCAACAAATTGTGAGCCATCAAGCAGAAGGGGACTCTGCTGTCCTATGTAATAGGTGGGAATAATGATTTCTTACTATAGTGGAGACATTTCCCATGTTGTCTTGAAATTTAAATGGTCTTGCAGATATAGACAAAAAGGTAAGAGTACTGAGTTATATTAAGAAATGCAGAGTGCAAATAGCAATGCTATCGAGGACACGTGGAAAGAAATTGAACGTGTGAATTTGATAAAGGATTCCAGGATGGATATACAGTATAGAATATCAAGGATAAAGTAAAAGAGGAGTACTTATTATTTGCTAGAGGAGCTTTACTAGGGTTAGAGAGAAAAAGATAATGGTCATAGTAGGGGGCTACTAGCAAGGGATGAATATTATGCTGGCATGTATTTATATTCCACCTAAAATTGCTATTGTGGAGCTTAAGAAGATTTTGGGAGAAATTTGTTTTCAAAAGGGAATGTTACTTATAGGTGGGGAATAGAATTTGATTTGCAACAATGGTGATGTATCTGGGGGGCCTAGAAAGGGAAATATAACACAAGAGGGTAGATTTCCGAAGAAATTTATGAAAATATTTGATTTGCAAGATATGAATTCAGCAGTAGGAATGTGGAGAGAATTTACAATTAACATTTAAGTTAGGAGGAGATGAGATAAAAATGGTGAGGTATAGCCAATCTCCTGGAAAATCTCCAGGTGTTAGTGATGATCTGGTGAAAGTTTGGAAGCTAGGAGGAAAGATCTAGAAGATTTTAACAGTACTTTTAAAGGAGGGGAAGCATCAACATCCTGGAACAAAGCTGTGGTGGCTGTAATATCTAAAGCTGGCAAAGAACCATCAGATCCAGCTTCAAATATGCCCGCTTCAGTTTTTAAACCATGATTACGAAGTATCTATAATGGCTAAAAGAATGTCAGAGGTGTTACCCAAATTGTTGTGACTCAGTGTGGTGTTATGGAGGGGAGGCAAACATTTGAGATTAATGGAACAAAAATTATCTCGACAGAAGTAGAATGTAATAAAATACTCCTTTTTTTGGTGGGACTTGATGCAGAGAAAGCATTCGACAGAGTAAGCTGGAATTTTGAGTTAGGACAATTTAAGCATTTGTGTTCTCTCATGCAATAAAGTTAATTAAGAGGGTATATGAGAGATTACAAGCAATAATCAAAGTAGGAGGGTTCCTGCCTAATAAGCTGTTTGTAAACGGTCCTTTTTTCCCTTTGTTGTTTTCATATTTAGAACCATTACAAAGAAAATGAGAGACTCCGACTCAATGATGTAATTGGTATAGTAATCAAGAAAAGTTGGCTTTAGTTGTAAACTATTATTTTTTACCAGATAAAAACCTGAAAAGGACAAGGACATCTCAATTTTGTGGAACATTTTGAGACAGTTTCAAATTTTTTTTTTTTTTTTTAGGGGGGGGGGGGGTCATAAAATTAATGAAGGTAAAACAAAGGCTATAGCAGTACCCAAACATGAAATGGTTCAGAAATACCTATATATATGTATATGTATATATCTATATATCTGTATCTATAAAATTAACTATTTAGGAGAAATGGGTTAGAAGGGATTCTGTTGTGGCAGCTAAGGAAATGTGGGAAGAGCCCAAACAAAACGTTGTACAAAAACTGAGAAACTGCAAGCTCTTTCCTATGGATAATGATGGGTAGCAAGATGATAAAGAATAAAAATGCTTAGTCCCTTAGTGTTATACATAGGTGAGGCTTATTTTTATCAATCATAGAAGAAGTTGTGGATTGCATTTAGTAAAGAGTTAAAGGATCTTATCTAGAAGAGGAAGAGGGCAAGAGCCAAATAGGATAAATTGATCCAGTAGAATAAGGTAGTTCAGGATTACCTGATTTGAAAGGATATTTCAGCGTTCCACAGTTAAGGCTGCTGTACATAACACAAGCAAAAAGCTACAATTCAAAATGGAAGGTGATGGTGATGAAGCAGGGTGAAAGTTCAAGAAATGAGACTAGGATTTTGGATGCAGATCCTTAAGGAGAATAACAGTCGTACAGAATATTGTACTCATAAAGTAGCAGAAAGTATTCTAAGAATTAAGCCAACACCGGAATAGAAATGAGATTCTATTGACTGGGATGACTGTAAATAGGGGAACAGAATAGGCAAGAGGGGGGCTAAAATTACTGAAGGAAGCTGACAAAAGAACCTATATATGAACAGAGTTTGTAAACTGTTTGCAACATGTATTGATATTATGATTTCTCTGTAGTATTTTTTCTGTATGTTATGTTTGGAGCTTTTCTCCCCGGGCCTCCACTGAAAATGGATATGTATCCAGTCGGACTATCCCTGTCAACAAATGTAAAATAAATATGTTTGGAACAAATAATTAGAGGGGAAAGTGATATAATGGAAAGAGGCCAAAAAAAATTGGAATTGCAGGCTAGAGACTGCCTTCCCTATCAGGGATTGATATCAGAGTATAGAGATAGAGAAAGAAATAGGGGAATACTAAGTGAAAGACGTACATTGGATGGGTTTCTACTTAAATGAGAGTAGAAGCTGCTGTGAAAAACAAGGATGATTAGTAAGGCATGTGACATCCCCACTTTGGCCCATTAATCAAGGAGCCTGAATCCTCACCACTGGCAATGGCGAGGGATGTTCACTTGGAACAAAAATGGATATACCCATTATCTACTGATGAAGCTCCATGCATCAAGCACAGTTTCCCTTAAGAGCACACAGGGAACACACTCAGTCTGGGGTCTGGGTTTCTCAGCCTATCTCCCTGTAGGTCCCCAGTGAGACTCCCCAGTAGCACAGCTATAGAGTTGAGACCTCAGCCGAGTGTCCAAGCTATGTCCTTCAGCACCCTCTCTGTGAAACCAGTGCTTCGTGTCCCTACTCCAAGTAGCTGACGCGCGCGCGCACTTTGAGATTTGATTTTCACACAAATGCGCACACACCTGGGAAAGGCTGGCACAAATTTACTAGCTATGCCCCCTTCTACCCAGACTATAAGGTAGGTACACTGCCACCAGATGCCCCAAAGTCTGCTACTCTAAGGCTGTTACAATGGTACCCTTCTGTACTGAGTGAAATGAATATTAATACAAATTATGGTGTTTGGCCAGTGCAGTAATGCTTCCAAGAGTGACCACATTGTCACCAAATAAATACAAGTACTCTCAAAGTTTAAAATGTTGTCTAAAGGACCAGCCACAATGAAAAGCTTAAATATATTTAATAAATAAAAGAACATGAAAATACTAAATATCTATTTACAGCACACACCAGAGTATCAGTCAAAGGAAATATTAAAAAATAACACAGGTGGACAGGTTTACACAGTTGCAGAAAAACAATGCTTAACTAATCTCACTGTATTTTCCTGAGTAATCTAAAGAATTATTACTCCCTGGTTACTTACCAGAGCAAGGCAAGATGAAGTAGGTGAAATACCTTCCTTTGTCAGGTTACAAAAAGAGACTGTTCTGCGACTTCAGTCTCACCTAGTATTAAACATTATTTTTAATGATGGATTACAGAATGACATCACATACATCTGGTCATCTGACTTCTGGATCCCTTACAGCCCCCATTGCTTGAAACTGTCAGGATTTAGTACATTTGTGTTAATAATAGATGCACAAGAGAGCCTTTATGAGATCTGCTGCAGCTCCTGTAAGTCTCAAAACAGTTTCAGACCTCCACCCTTCCAGAGTAGCAATTAGTTCACCCCAGTGACAATGCAGAAAGCTTCCTAGTACAGATTTTTTTGTGGCTGCAGATCTTTTTTGAGATCTGTAAGATAACATCTTTATGACCTAGGCCCAGTAATTTAATTTCTTACTATTTTTCATAGTTGGAGATTAACCTCTTCTCCTCCAGTATCATCTGTTAAAACAAATATATTTAAACCGTTACAATAATGCATGTACATTTCTTTTCATGTCCAGCAGGACATGCTGTTGATACATTTTTAACACAAACAACTTTACAAATACATTTTCAACACAAGTATCTGTACAAATCAGTTCGATATTTGACATACAATTCTTTACAAAATTCCATCTGGCTATGCTGGCATATGTTACACATCCACTGCCCTACTTCTCCTGGCATAGCTGGCAGTACCTCACATTGTCACAGGGCATATAAACTATTGCACAATAATTACAGGAATCAATCAGAGGGGGTCAGAAAATAATTGTAAGAGATTAAATGGGCAATGCATAAAGAAACCATGGAAGACATGTGGCTCCCAAATGTACAATAAAGTCTAGGTGGTTTAGGATTTTTGCTTGTTAAGTGTTTGTATAAGTATGTTTATACCCTAGCAAGCTCCAAAGAATGTTTCCTCTGGTAGATCACAAATGTTGGAAGTGTGATGGGAAACATAGAGGTAGTTGGGATCATATGTTTTCAGAGTGTAATGAGTTGGCAGAGTTTAAAAAAAACACTGCATAGTATGTGGTCAGGAATACTGGGCATGCAAATGGGTGTACCTAAAGAAATTGTTTTTGAACTGGGGTAGAGTATCTGAATTGCCTAGGCATAGTAATACTTTAATAAGTTAAATCCTGGTGGCTGCCAAAAAAGCAATTACTAGAAAATGGAAATTGGTCTAAACCAGTCATTATTGAAGTAGTTAATGTAACAGAGATAAAAACACAGGAAGAGAGACCTTTAGAAAATGGTAGGAGCAAATTGGACATGTAACTGAGAAGAAAAAGAACCAATATTTAGGGACCCCTTCTTGACAGTTGCTTTGCTTAGGTTATCTTTACTAGTAACTGACATTCAGCATCTTCGGTTCCCATGTATAAGGACTAATAAATGCCAGTAATAACCACCAATTGACTACACAAGTGGCCTTTTCCATCATGCTCGCTAATTTTTATTTTGTGTTGGCTTATTTTTTTGCCTGTGTTTTAGTTTAGATCTTATATCCTTACTTTGGAGCTATGTCTTGAGACTTTGCTTGAAGGAGTGACAGGGCCTATTGTCTGCTAGAGGTAATTCCATGTTGTATGCAGCATTTTGGGTCCTCCAGAAGTAAAGATCTCCCCTGAGCAGGTGTTCAGTTCTGCTCCAGTTTTCTGTCTGTCTGAAGGCTGAGAGAAGCACACCCTTCTGGCCCCTTCCTTGCAGGATACTTCCCATGGAGATCACTCCACTATTTTGTGTTGATTGTCTTGGTCCTGTGTCCACCCAGCCTAATAGAGACAAAATGCCCTGGAGTTACTTGGTCACTAATCACGAATACTCTTGTCAGTAAGCTCATTTGGTTGTCTGTGATAGACAAGAAATCCCAAGGCATGTAAAAGCCAGTTCTCCATATTTTTTAATTCTGTATTTGTAGAGTTATATTTTGAGTTAATACTGTGATTTGATAAAATTGTATTACTTTTCTGTTGCTGGATATAATCAAGTTCAAAACTACTAATCTTTGAAAGGTGTCCTGTACTGCTGCTGTTTTTAAGTAGGGCTTATGATCTGATCGTGCCATTTTGTGCCATTGTATTTTCTGTATCATGAACATACCTTCGTTGTCCTTAAAACTACTAGGTGATGTATTTGATTAAAATGATAACTTTCCCTGATTTTATTTTCTGGTTTAGTTTATTTTTTAAATTTTTGTTAATTAGGGGTGATTAAGCTAGTGATATATTTCCTGTATACCAATGATTGACCAACTTTATTTTTGAATTAATTTGATATGACCATTCTTTTTAGTGGTTTGGCCGTTTACATCAACAGAAGTTCGAACGTATGAAAAACATGCAAAAGCAGTTCCTGCTTTTTGACTTTTCGTTTGTTTTGTTGTTGCTGCATGCGTGTACAAATCTAGTTGGTGGTTATGGGCTTAGAGCTTTTCTTATTACTTATTTGAAAGCATGCCAGCTACTGTAGTGATACCAAAAATGGGTTATAGCATGTAAAAGTGTTATGATTAAACACTATGTGAAGTTTAATATAGGATTCTAACAGCTTTGTGTAGAGCAGTATATATTCCCTGTGATTTTTTTGTGCAGATTCATTCATGGGTGTGTCACCAGTATTGAGCTTTGTGTAAAATTCAGCTTTATTCAGTGCACCAACAGTATCATTAGTCCAGCCCAATTTTGCAGATATATTGCAGCAGTTTCTCTAGCCACTGTAGTGCAGCAGTAGTGTCGTCGCCTCACAGCAAGAGGTTCTCCCGTTCAATTCTCGGCTGGAGCGCCTTCACTGTGGAGTCTGCATGTCCTCCCCGCAATCGAGTGGCGTTCGAAAGACATGCATGAACGGGCGTGCCTTCATTGAAGGTTGGGCCATCGGGCTGGCTCCTCGACACCGTAAAAACCTACTGCCAATCATTAGCGGACCGGAGTTCACTGTGGCGACCCCTAACTGGGAGAAGCCGAAAGAAAAACAACATTGCAGCAGTTTCTCTGCGTAACTTGCACACTGAATGTTCTTCATATTGATCACTGCTGCAGTAGCCCAAGCTTACACAGCTTCAGGACAGCTTCCACATGGCCAGACTGTTGGCTTCAGCTGAAAGGCTGGTTTGTGTACCTAGCCTTTTGTGCTTTCCTGCCACTGAGAAGACCAATAAATGTTAACAGAATGCTGGTAAGCAGATGTTTAAAAATCAGTGGCAGGGAAGTTCCAAAAAGAAAGCTAGACCCACCCCGCCACCCCCAAGAAAAAAATGCCAGTCCAATAAGGCATAATGACTCTTTAAGGACCTTGTCCCCCCACCACCACCCTAACAGTCCCTTACCCTTTTCAGAAAATATGAATCAACATTACTTAATGGCAACAGAATGTTTCAGGGGAAATAGTCTGCGTCAACTAGGATACAGATGACAGTATGAGGAAATTCCTACTTTCCAGGAGATTCCTCCTCATCCACCAGACTAAACCCATGTCTTCCATCCTGTGCTGCATCATATGCTGTCTTGGTAGTAATAGAAGCAGTCCGTCCTTCCCAGTTGGGAAAGAGTTTTATAATGTTTTAGTGCCAAGGAAAAAATTTCTGGAAACTAGTTCTGGACCTTTCTTCCTTAAATCAATTTGTGATGGGACCCAAATTCAAATTTTACCTTCACATCATCATCTTCTTTCGGACGTTCCCGTTAGGGGTCGCCACAGCGGATCATCTGTTTCCATTTCTTCCTGTCCTCTGCATCTTGCTCTGTCACAACCACCTGTATGTCCTCTCTCACCACATCCGTAAACCTCATCTTAGGCCTTCCTCTTTTCCTGTTACCTGGTAGCTTCATCCTTAGCATCTTTTTCCCCAATATACTAGGCATCCCTCCCCAGCACATATCCAAACCAATGTAATATTGTCTCATTGGCTTTGTCTCCAAACCTTCCAACCTGAGCTGACCCTCTAATATACTTATTCCTAATCCTGTCCACCCTCGTCACACCCAGTGCAAATCTTAACATCTTTAACTCTGCCACATCCAGCTCAAACTCCTGCCTTTTTGTCAATGCCACTGTCTCCAACCCATATAACATAGCTGGTCTCACTACCCTCTTGTAGACCTTCCCTTTCACTCTTACTGGTACTTGTCTGTCACAAATCAATCCTGGCACTCTTCTACACCCACTCCATCCTACTCTTCCACACTCAACATTACTCTGAACTATTGATCCCAAGTATTTAAACTCATCCACTTTCACCACCTCTACTCCTTGCATCCTCACCATTCCTCTATCCTCCCTCTCATTCACCCACATATATTCTGTCTTAGTCCTGCTGACCTTCATTCCTCTTCTCTCTAGAGCATATCTCCATCTCTCCAAGGTCTCCTGCACCTGTTCCCTTCTCTCACTATAGATCACAGTGTCGTCTGCAAACATCATAGTCCATGGGGACTCCTGTCTTATCTCGTCTGTCAGCCTGTCCATCACCATTGCAAATAAGAAAGGACTCAGAGCTGATCCTTGATGTAACCCCACCTCCACCTTAAACATATCATTTACTCCCACCGCAGACCTCACCGCTGTCACACTACCCTTGTACATATCGCAACATCTGACATATGCAAGAGATGCAATTATACAGCCAAACTATAGGCTAAGCTGTCTCCACCCAAGACTGGAACAGACGGTCAAGAGGAGAAGGTTAACACTTGCACCACACCTCCAGCCACACATAGACCTACTAAACCAGCACTGGCAAAAAATACACATAAATACACAAAGTCATACTCAGAGGCTCTAAATAAAAACCTGCAAAAGCATCCGAGACCTCCAAAGCAGACACCCAAACAACCTGCACCTCCTGTCACAAACCAGACAACACATAAAACACAAAATCAGTGTGCCACACAATCACAGCCCTTAAGGCGAAGTAACATACCTAACACACTAGTAATAGGTGACTCTATAGTCAGGCAATCTGACGTCCCACTCACTAGGCTGGACAAGCAGAAGGTTACTGTTAGCTGCCTGTCGGGAGCCAGAATCCACCACATAACACAAACACTCAGGTCACTGCAGAGCAAATACAAATATGACTCTGTCATT
Organism: Protopterus annectens; assembly: GCF_019279795.1. NCBI lineage: Eukaryota > Metazoa > Chordata > Ceratodontiformes > Protopteridae > Protopterus > Protopterus annectens. Next base: position 97,156,471 of record NC_056743.1, on the reverse strand, counting down.
GTTCATGTTGGTGTGAATGACCTGAGACGTACCTCCCTGGACTACATGAAAAGAGACATGGAAGAGTTCTCTGATCATGTAGCCCAGGCTGGTATGACCCTGATCTCACCAAGAATGATACCTTAGTATAAAGAAAAAATGATCATCTTCAAGAATTGGCTAAGCTTCTGGTGTCATTCAAAGAGGATCCAGTGTCTGTCAGCCTGGGACGACATGCTCGACAAGCCGCGTTGCTTCGCAAGAGACTGCTTGCACCTGTCACCCATAGGCTTTCAAATACTGGCCAAGGCTCTTGCTGCCCCCATAGTGCCTTTTTTAGGCAAGGCTCAAAAGTCAAACCCACCTCCGTAAACAGCACAATTAACAAAAAACTGAGGGTTTTGCTACTCAACGCCAGGAGTTTAAATCTCAAAATGCATGCGCTCAAAGCACTCCTCAGTATGGAGAAAGTCGACATCTGTGCAGTAACTGAAACCTGGTTCAAGGCTCCAGAGAGCACCCCAGCACTACCAGGCTACAACTCATACCTTACGTTTTGGCCACAGAACACGGACCGAAACACAAAAGTAGGGGGTGTATCCATATTCATCAAGGATACCTACACCTCCAGGTTAGTGGTGCAGCATGATACCTCTGAGATCATCCATGTGCAACAAACATCAGGCAAATCTGCAGTGCAAATTGTGGCCTGCTGCAGATCACCTTCCATGACCCAGGACCACCACTCCACCTTTCTGGAGACACTGGAAAACATGAAGGTCCAACCAAACACCCTGATATTGGGCGATTTCAATTACCCTACCATTAATTGGGAAATCTACTAGAGTACAAACTCCCAGGCCCAGTGCTTCCTGGATTTCATTAACTCAAATGCCCTGGATCAGCTGGTAAACTCCCCTACCAGAGGTGAAAACATACTGGACATGGTCATCACCAACATGGGCGACAGGTGTTCCACACTGGAGGTCAACCCGTTACTGGTTAGACCAGACCATAAACTAATCACTCTGGATGTCCACACCCCACCACCACCCCAAACTAAGGAAACTACAGTAAAAAAAACTTTTCTAAAGCAAACTTCACCTTGCTTAAGACAGAGGCGGTACATTTCACAGCCCCCACGCTAAAGGATAATGCTGCCCAAGATGTAGAAACCTTTACAAATGCACTCTGAGCACCTACAAGAATGCATGGATCATGCCATCCCTAACAAAACCAAGTCCTCTAATAGAAGGAAACTAGTCTGGTGGACCCCTGCAATAAACAGGCTATACAATAGAAGGAGGAAACTAGTTCAGAAAAAAATCAAATCCCAAGAAGGAAAGACATCCCTGATCAGTATCAGTAAGAAACTAAGGTCCCTCATAAAATCATCCAAGGCTAACTTTGAAAGAAAAATGGCCAAGGATTCAAAAGATAACCACAAAGCCTTCTTTAGCTTTAAGAATCTAAGTGGCAACTCGCAGATATGCACTGAACTAGTGCAAAATAGCACAAAATATACTGAACCTACTGATATTGCCAACAATCCTGGCAGATAGATTCAGTGCAAACTTCACCCCCCTCTCACCCCCAAAAGGGTCCACAGCAATACCGGAAAAGTGTAGTGTCTCGGAAATCACAGACACACAAATGAAAACAGCCCTTTCAAAAGCCAAAAACAGAGTCAATGGGGCCAGATGGTGTCCCAGGCTGCGTCTTGCATGAACTAACCCCCCACCTAAACACGCTGCTCAACCTCAGCCTCTCCAATAGAGTGGCACACAGCAATGGTTATTCCACTCCACAAAGGAGGGGCCACAACTGACCCTGGTAACTATCGCCCCACAAGCCTGCAAGGCTATGGAGTGCATTGTCATGGAGCTCATTAACCAAAGACATTGGGAACCTCCAAACACTTGACCCGACCCAGTTCAGCTTTGTTAAGGGCAGATCATGCCTACTAAACCTGGTTGACTTCGAGACAGTCACCAAGGCCATAGACGGGGGAAAGGTTTTTCACACAGCCTACCTTTACCTTGCCAAGGCTTTCACCACCATTCCCCACTCTGGTATTACAGAAAAAACTCACCAGCCTGAACATAAACTCCTACGTCACGAGATGGGTTGCCAACTGGCTTACAGACAGAACTCACATGTTAAGAATAGCGGGCTCCAGGTCCGACTCTAAACCAGTCACAAGTGGTGTCCCACAAGGCTCGGTCCAGGGACCTCTACTGTTCGGCATATACTTCTGAGAAGTACAGGCAAACACAGGACTATGGCTAACCAAGTTCGCCGATGACTGCAAACTGGGAGCCATAATTGACTCTCCGGCTGACACGGACATCCTCCAAAAGGGCCTTACTGAGATGAACACCTGGTGTCAAAGTCATGGCCTCAAGCTAAATGCCAAAAAATGCATAGTCATCCCGTTTGGGGAAAAACAAAACACCCACGAATTACCACAAAGGTGGCAGTCCCCTTAATACAGAAGAGGTAATAAGAGATCTGGGGACCCAGGTAGATAGTAGTGTCTCCTTTGACAATCATGTAGTTAGGAAAATCCTTCTATGTGGCCCATCTACTTACTAGAAATAGAGGTTATAGTGCCCCTCTATTCGTCACTCATCAGACCCATCATAGAGTACAATGCCACATTTGGGATGTACCGCACAAGACACTTCCAACAGCTGGAAAGGTCACAAAAGTACCTCACGAAGAGGATTACTGGCCTCAAACATGTCCTATGCAGCCCGACTGAAAGAACTCCGGCTGTACTCAGTGGCGTATCGCTTTCTCATAGGTGATCTCTGCCTGACTTACAAAGCCATGTCCAGCTCAGAATTGATGGACATGCTCCACCTAAAGAAATCCAAATCACTGCGGGCCAAGTGCTTTAGTGAGCTATACCTCGCCACAGCAATAAATAGAACATGCTGGAGGGATAGATTCCTGTCACAGAGACTCCCCATGCTTTGGAACAAAATTCCAGACTACATTAGGCAGAGCCCCTCACTAACACTCCTCAGGAGAAACCTTGATGAGTGGATGGGTAACAGGAAATACACCCCTGAGATCACTTCATTGGCTCTGCTTGACAGAGGATCAGTTAATTAATCAATGGGGCGGCAAAAGCCAACACACTCTGGCTAGGCTTATAAATGCCCTCGGGCAGATAGCCTAGTAGCTACCTATGAACAACCTGTTGCCCTTCTTCCTCATAAGAGTTTTTAGTAACCTTCTATTTAAAGATGCATATTATCACATTCCTTTTAATTAATATTTTAAGCATTTAAGGTTTTGTGTCTGGATCACATTATCATTTCTCTGTTTTTACACTTTGGGCTATCCATTGCTCCAAGTGTGTTCACAAAATGTCTAGCTTCTGTCATTGCCCATTGCAGGCTACAGGGTATCTGCATTTTTCCATATTTAGATGACTTTCTTATCTTTGCAGTCTTTCAGTGTCAGAAATTTCTTACTTAGGTAAGAGAGAGCCTTTGCAGGCTGGGATGCAAAGCAAACATTCAGAAGTCATTTGACTCCATCACACAAGATTATTTATGAGGTGTCTGCTAAACACCTCAGTACATAGTTTGTCTTCCACAGAAAAAAAAGTAGATCTATATTTAGATCTATACCAGAGGGGTTACAGTTAAACTTTTGTCATATATCTCAGGATTCTGGCTCTCATGGCATCCACGACTCTCATGATACCAATGAAAGACTCCACATGAGAAAGATTGTGTTTGGACCAGAGAGAATTTCAATACCACTAACACCTAGTATCATTTTAAATTCCAAATCTGGGATTTGTGAAAAGAAAAAACACTTGGTGTAGACCTGAAATATCCCTGAATTCATGTCTCCCCTTCCCTCCTGCTACAAAGTAGTGAGTCACAACAGATGCTTTGGACTTTGTTTAGGGAGCAATGCCAAGAGGGATAAAAGGGCAAGGTCTCTAGTACAAGCACAGAAAAAAATCATATAAATATAAAAGGGATACTAGTTCTTATAAAGCCTCCTAAGTCTCTGCTGTGCAGACTAGCCATGTTAGCATGGATGTCGCTTTACAGCACAGTCTCACTCTAAAGGCAATATAAATATAGTCAAAGCAAAGTTGCTTGACAGGCTGAGCAGGATAAGGACTGACCCTCACAAATGGAAACTAAATCATGGGTTGTTCCAAGATCAGTCTTTGGGGAATTCCTCAAGTAGACCTTTTTTGCCTCCTTTCTGAAGATTCAACTGACAGATTTCTGTTCCAGAACTCAATACAAGGAGGCCTGGAATACAGATGCCATTTCTTTTCCTTGGACAGGAATGTTCCTGTATGCTTTTCTACCCTTAACACTCATTCCCAGGTACTTCTGAAGATTCAGAGGGTATATCCCAGGCTCACTGTGATGACTCCCTTCTGACCCAGGCAACAATGGCTCTCTCTTTTTTTTTGGATATGACTAGGGGCATTTAGCACAAGCTTCCTAACAGACTGGATTTACTAGTGCAAGGAACAGCAGTGTTGGATACATCCCGGCCACAAACCACTAATACTGACTGCCTGGATGATAAGGTCATAACACCTTTTAGGCACCTTCTAGCATGCCACTTAAACCAGTCTTTAGTCAACTTGTCTCAGCTTGAGCTGACTAACCGTTTGGGTACATGGAAAGTGCCTTGTATCCTCTGTAAGATATAACCCACATAGCCAAGGCTACTGCAGCAGGGTTCATTCAAGCATCTACCGTTATGCTAACTTGCACAACTGCAGGTGATAGTTTTGTAGAGAAAAAAGAATGCAGATAAGATAATGAAAATCTGTATAACATATGATGCCCTTAAAAACAGTGATTTATTTAATGGTAACAGCTTGTATTGTAAGCATACTTTAAGTAAGAGAGAGAACTGAAAACACGACTACAAAACAGGCTAAAATCCTTTAAAAAGATTAAAAATCTAGTGAGGCAATTAGACAATAGTTAATGCAGTAACAAGATGTTTCTAGAAATGGATAGTAGGAAGAGCCAGTATAGGCATTGTTGCTATAGAGGTAAATTCATAACTGTTGAAGTCCATCTGAATTGTTGAATATTCAGTTTAATTGTTGCAGAAAACAGTGAAGATGCTATAAACCAGACCTGGAAATTTCTGCTTTAGTTATGTTTTAGTTAAGTGGTCTTGCATCTCTTGGTCTGGAAGGTGAAAAAATCCCATATACTGGGTAGAAATAACTTAACACTTCGCCATAAATCAGCAGAAAAGATACCCAGCAGCGAAGAAGAACCCTGATTAAGTTAGTGGACATTTGTGCATCCTTTCTTGCAAAGCTGATGTTGGAGCTAGCAGAAGCAGAAAATGTTCCTTATTAGCTGACAAGTGGAGGCAAGACTGACACACCGTTAACACGGAGAAGCAACTATCTGCACTTTTACAGCACTACAGTCTGAAACAGAAATGTTTAGCATTAGGAGGTGGTATTCTATAATATACTTAATGATCTTGTATAGTTGTAAGCCTGCTTTGTCACACTAAACTGTAGATGTTTTTATTTTACTTGACTTGATGCCACATTCTGTGCTCATTAAAATATATTTTGTAGTCTTCATTTCTTTTAACCGTTGTCCCATTTGCCAGTGTCTGTACTAGTTGTTTTGACCATCGCAATTCACTTTTTTGTCCGCTTGTAGCTGGGATCATGGCATAAGAAGGTTATTAGCCCAGTTCATCTACCTATTTTTCAAATGTAGTCAAGCATAAACTTGACTGCCTTTTAATGCATTTTTATCTATGAGAAGTCTTAGCTGAGATAGCAAAGTAGGTCTGGCACCAGACAGTGCTAGTTCTATTAGTAGTATTTGCTGTAATGGTCTAAAAGAGCTACCATTCTTGCTTTGAAGGGGTTTCATCTGCAGTGATTGCAATACTTCACTGTGTCTTTCTATATTCCACCACTTCCACCATGGGTTTGGTTTTTTTTTTAAAGCTTGTCCTCCTATACTTGAGTACTTGGTTGCAAGGTTGCTTGGAAAAAGTTTTACCAGCCATCAGCCAAGTAATCGTACTGCTTATGACATAAAGTCCTACTAATTACAAAAGATGAATCTTCTTCTGAAAGACCTATTATTGTAACATATTTTGTTTCCTTTATCTCTGAGATTACATAACAATTATTTGATTATATAATGGGTGCAGAGAAGGGCCTCTGCAAAAGTAACAGTACAACTAACTAGAAATTCAAAGTGCTAGCATCTTTAACATATTTCGTCATGGTCCTGCTTTTTGTGCTGGATTTGGTCATCTGATATTCAGGGAAATTGGTGTCAGTGATGTGTAAGTGACTCTGTCTATCTTTTCTTGGTACTTTGCTGTCTTGGTCCTTGTTTGATTCTTGGCAAGGTATTACTTTGTTCTTTCTCAGCCATCTTGATTTCTGTCTTATATTAGTACTTTTTTTGTGTGCATATAGGAATCTGAAGGAAGCAAGGAGTGGCAGACATACTTTCCGTATTTACCAGATTCGTTGACCTCTCTGTTAGTGCTGCTGACAACTGCAAATAATCCCGATGGTAAGTTATTGCTCATCAATTGCTTGAAGGCATTATAACGTAATTCCACTTTGTATTTTTACACTGTTATAAATCATTTTTTTATTTACCAAGTACACAGAGTCCCTGAAGCAAACTATTAACATAATGATTTCATTCATGGAAAGCTTGTGGTTATTGCCCTGCCCCCCCCCCCCCCCCCCAAGTATCCTGATGCTAAAGTAGTACTGTCTGCTCTGCTGTTATGTTGTGTCATGCACAGCCTTGCTGTAGCTTCTGGAAAACGTTTTTTCATCTGTGTAAACCATGAAAGAATGTAGTATTTCTGTATTCTGTGCTACATTTTCATGTTAGCACTAGGTATTTGTTTTCATTGGCATCAAAGTACAATCTCTAACTTTGCAGCTCAACATCATTTACATTTTGTTGCAATACTAGGCTATTAGTATAAAGGCTTTTCTTCTACAGGGTTCATGATTATAGCATTTGCTTGCCATGTTGATCACTACTGCAGATCAGATGAAATACATTTTAGTAGCAGAACATTACAGGAGGTGAAGTCCTGTTGTACTTTTGTATTTCTTGGCTTTGTGACCAAACATTCAACCTCCCCATCATACATAAAAAAAATATCAATAACCTGCTGTCCTGCCTTGTGTGTTATAAAATGGTTATAGTTTAAAAAAAAAAGTATTACCTTTATTTTTTATTTTATTAATGCCATTGTGTAATTAAAACAATTTCCATTATATTTCTGTACCAGTGCTAGTCTGTATGGATGACTTACCATTGTACTTCTCATTTGCACACTTATGCAGTACATCGTTGTAGTGCAGTAGCTGTATGTGAAAGCAGGGGGAAATTGTTAATGGGAAGTATAATGAAAATCATTTGCAGAAATTAAGTTGTGGAACACAATGATTGGAGTCCTTTACCAGGCCCTCAGCAGTATTTGACTTGCCACTAAGAATGATGGCACAACTGTAATGGTGGAGTTACAGGGTCTGAATGGTACGCAGCAGTGCTTCTGCCCCCCCATAATGTCATATCACTTTCTGCAAGACATTCTAGGATAGACGGTTAAAAGACAGCTCTAGGTTCATGAAACATATACATATGTTGTTGGTAAATTTACCTGGTCCTAAAAGTATCCATGCAGGACAAAGGTGATCCACTCTTCCATAGCTAGAAGAGACTCCATGCTGCTTCTTCTGAGATAGAAGCATGAATTTTGAAAGAAATCTTCTATTTAACACCCTGGCATATCCTCGCTTAGTAAAGCTGAGTAGTGTAAGCTATGTGTTAGTGGAATAGCCTTCTCCACTCCCTTTTGAAAATGAGCAGCATCCCTGTTTGCTAAGTCAGTAGTACTGTCTTCATGTGCCATACAATACTGAAAAGGCAAGGTATCCAACAGTGTCCAGCATCTTAAGCATTTCTTGGGGAGGAGGGGCTATTATCCAGTCCACACTCAAGCATCAGCAGAAATTCTTATCCACATCAGTAACTTCATCTGCAGAAAAGGACCCAATCCCACCTGTTTCTTCTGCTACTGCTTCCTTAGAGTAGAGATCGTTCACTGGGAGTTGGGTCTTTTGCTCCTGTTAAGAATTGTTTAAATAAGCCTAGGCATTGCCCTGTCCCCTTCTCATGAGTTGATGGATTGTTTATAGCAAACTGTTTGAAAACACCCAAGTCATTTTCATTAGCCTTGCTACTCTCTTCCCACACCAGTGCTTTCACTTTGATTGCCATACCAACTACTTTTCTGACAGAATAGGTACATTGCTTTACATTTGTTCAACAGAAGGGCATGGTAAATTATCTAGAGAACAGTTAAGTGCATTCAGCTTTCTCATTTTTCCATTCCTGATGTTCTTCGTGTTTCACTGTTGCAGTCATTACACTTGTGTAATCTGCTGGCAGGTTGCTCTGTCGGCCTGAATAACAAAGTCTTGGGTCCTGTGTCGGTTGCTGTCTCCTCTTCCATGACGTCAGGTTGTCAGGGGTATAAAACATGCAGCCGACGCCTTCTTATTCAGTATTTTCTTGCTGCGCGATGCCCGAAGCAGAAGCAGTTTGCAAGTGCCGGTCGGCCGACTCCTGAAAATTTTGCATTCGAGTTTCAGAACCAAAGTCTTAAATTAAAGCTAAGTATCCCGTTGGGGAAACTTTTTCTTGCTCCTTACCGATGTCAGTAAAAGTTAATAATTGCATTACTTGTGGAAAGCAAATACCTCATAAGGATTTTCATTTGTACTGTATACCTTGCCTAGGCCCAGATCATAACGTGTCTTGCTGTCGGTTTTGTGCTAGATTTAACAAACGCACTATTAAGTGTCTGTATATTTTTGCTTCAAAATATTTTGGATCCAGATTTAATTATCCTGATGCCTGCTACTTTTGAGTCGCAGGCCTCTACCGAGACCCATGTGGAGTCGAGTATGCCGCGAGATTCTCAGAGTACTGTACCTGCGGATGTCTCTCCCTTGGATGGGTCTGGAGCAGATGAGCAGGCACCAGCTTCTGAGGGTGTTTTCAGGCCTCAACATTTCTATATAAAACCGACGTCAGCTTCAAAAACAACTTCTAAGTTTAAAAAACCAACACATGAGCCATGTGCTCAGGCACCTATGCCAAAAAACTGATGATCAAAATGGCTGAGGACTTAATTACCTTGATCAGGGCCCCCCCCCCCTGCTAAGAGGCCTGGGCAAGACACTGATTATGAATCTCCAGATCAGGTTTGATTCCTCTTCTGATCAGGAATTTTTTATACCACCCTATGAGGATTCAGATGCAGAAGAATCCATCCCATCTGCATCTCCTTCTGAGGATTATTCTTTTGGAGAAACTTTGCATACAACATTTTCATTGGGAGAGTCAGGATTTCTCTGAATCAAAAAAGAGGGTTAGGTATTTCCTTCTTCCTCAGCATAGGCTATACCTCCTGTATTAGACATTGTTGATGATGTGTTTTCAGAATCAAGCATGGCTCCTGATTCCCTACCTCCGGCTCCTAGTAAGCCAGACAGATATTACAGGGTTCCTGACTCCCACAAATTTTTATTTAAAAATCCTGCTGCTGATCCTGAAACTATCTCCCAGGTTCCCAAAGGTGTAAAGGCCTCAACAGCCAAAAATCCTACCCCATCTGATAAAGATTCTAGGGCGCTAGATAGATGGGGAAAGAAGGTTTATACATCTGCAACCTTGGCAGTTACGGCCTTAAACTGCCAGTGTCATATGCTTAAATATCAACAGCATGTTATGGGCTTATTGAAACAGAAAATTATGTTGATTTCTAATTGTGTGGAAAATAAAGAATTACAGGAATTATTGCATGCAGCAGAAAAGGTTGGAAAGCATACTTCACAATGTGGTTTTGATTCCTTGGGGGCCTCTTGCAGGGCCGCAGTTACTGGATCTGTGATTAGAAGGCATGCCTGAATCAAGGAGCAAAATTTGGCTGATCATGTTAAAGCTAAATTGTTGGATGCACCTTTACAGCATGATACTTTGGTAATAAGGCAGAAGAGGTTTTAAAGAAAATGGAATACAAAGCTAAATCTATGCAAACTGTAAAATATTTCTTATAAGTGCAGCCACCCAGATTCAGTAGGCAAATCCAGGCCGTCAAAAGGCTCTAGATACCAATCACAGGGTTCTTACAGGTCAAAGCAATGGGGTGCTTCTACCTCCAAATCTGGAGGAAACAAAGCACAAACCTACAGTAAGCAGTCTCAATGACTTCCCTCTACTATCACCAACCACTTATCTTTTGGCAGCCCCCTTGGGGGGAAAATTAGCACTTAATGCTCAAAATTGGCAGTTAATTACCCAGGACAAGTGGGTTTTAAACGTAGTATCCCAGGGGTACAGATTTCATTTCCATACTTTGCCAATTCCAAACGGTTGGCCAGATCTGCCACAAAATCAATTTGCAGAGGCTCAGAAAAAAGTTACATCCCTCATGGATATGGGGGCTATTCAACCAGTACCAGGACAGGAAAAAGGACAAGGGTTTTATTCAAGACTGTTCCTGGTACCCAGAAAAGACGATGCCTGGCATCCAATACAGGACTTATTGACTTTGAACACTTTCTTGGACATCCCAAAATTCAAAATGCTGACTTTACAACATCTACTGCTCATGCTGGGCAAGAACGCTTGGTTAGTGACTCTAGACTTAAGAGGCATACCTGCATATCCCAATAAGGGAATCTTGCAGAAGATACCTCCGCTTCAGGGCAGGTTTTATGCATTACCAATTGTCTGCACTGCCCTTTGGCTTATCTACTGCGCCCAGGGTCTTTACAAAGTGCCTGGCACCGGTAATTGCATTTTGCAGAAAAAGAAGCATACAAATCACTCCTTACTTGGACAACTGTCTCATTCAAGTAGAAAACAAGGACATTCTTCAACATCTGGCATTTGTAAAAAGGCTTCTAACATGCCTAGGGTACACAATAAACAAAAAAAATCACAACACATCACATTTAATCCCATCACATCAAATCACATTCAGGGCATATGGAGTCCAAAACAAATGCATCTGCATATCAACCAGTAAGAGATGCTAGCTGTTCAGAATGCCCTGACAGCCTTCAAGGACTTACTTCATCCAGGACAACTACTGATAAAGACTGACAACACCACAGTTATGTGGTACATAAATATGCAGGGGGGTGCACATTCCTACCCTCTTTGCAGACTAGCCATGGCATTGTGGGACACAGCCTTGACTTAGCAAGTACATCTTCAAGCTCAATTCCTGCCAGGAAAACAAAATACTCTGGCAGACGACCTAAGCAGAAATCTTATGGACCCTCATGAGTGGAAACTGGATCCACAAGTCTTCAACATAACACAGAAATGGGGGAGCCCAGACATAGATCTATTTGCCTCTCCCCAAAATTATCAGCTGGACACATTCTGCACAAGGACTTATCACAGACAAGCATGGAAAGTTGATGCCCTATCCTTCAGTTGGAAAAGTCTATCAGTCTACGCATTTCCTCCTCTGCCTCTTCTCCCCAAGGTCTTACTAAAGGTCAGACAGGAAAAAACAAAAATGATCTTAATTGCCCTGAACTGGCCTCGCCAGCACTGGTACCCAATTCTAAGGAATATGTCTCAACTTCCTCCTTGGTACTTGCCTCAAATACCTCATCTACTGTATCAGCAGTGCAATCAAATTCTGCACATTCAGCTCCAAACTCTGAACCTGGCAGCATGCTGATCATGTAATTATTCAACCACCACCTCTCAGTAAATCTGTGATGGATGTCATTTTGGAAGCCAGAAGGCCTAGTACTAGAAAATCTTATGCTGATAAATGGAAGAGATTCTGTGCTTGGAACAAAGCACAAGGAACGGACACAGCAAAACCAAATATTCCATAGATTTTACAATACTTGACTGAGATGCTTGACAATGGCCTATCTTTCTCATCAATAAAAATCCATGCCTCTGCCATCTCGGCTCATTACAACACGGAGCCTCCCATCTTTTCTCATCCTCTGCTAAAACAGTATCTTTGAGGGGCCAAAAATTTAAGGCCTCCCAGAAGATCACCAACTCCTGCATGGGACCTCAATTTTGTGCTGGAAAAACTCACCCTGCCTCCTTTTGAACCAGCAGCTACTGCGGATATAAAGTTTTTATTTTGGAAAACTGCTTTCCTTTTGGCAGTCACTTCAGCAAGAAGGGTTTGAGAACTACAGGCCCTCATGGCTGTGGAGCCTTTTATTACATTTTACCCAGACAGGGTGTCCCTCAGGACCAATCCTTCCTTTATGCCTAAGGTGGTATCCAGTGTGGCTCTTAACCAGACTATTCACCTGCCAACATTTTACCCAAATCCACAGTACAAGGGGGAGTGGATTCTGCATTCATTGGACGTACACAAACAACTAAGATTCTACTTAAACAGGACCAAATCTTTAAGAAAGTCTGAGAAACTACTGGTGGCATTTAAGGCTATATCAAAGCAGATTATTTCTAAGTGAATAAGCCACTGCATTTGTTTCTGCTACATGCATCATGATAAACCAGTGCCCAAGGGAATCGGGTCGCATTCCACCAAGGCTGCCTCTACCTCAACAGCCTTTCTCAGAGGAGTTCCAACCAAAGATATTCTAGAAGTTGCTACTTGGAGCTCTGTTCATACTTTTACAAAGCATTATAATTTGCCTTTCTTCTCTAAGTCCAAGGCAGGCTTTGCCACTGCAGTTCTGCAGGGCTTTATAGCTACTCCTAATGCTATTTAGTTTTTATCCTCCCATCCATAGCTTTGGGATTCTACCCAAACGTAATGACTGCAACAGTGAAACACGAAGAACATAGTACAGTTGTGTACACTTACCATAAATGTAGATATTCGAGTGTATTCACTGTTGCAGCCCGGGTTACCCACCTGCCATCCCCCAATCTGTACCTTTTCTTTCCTTCTTTATATACAAAAGCCTGTGTGGTGTATTTGCTTTTAGTTGAAAGTGAAGTTTGTTTCTAAAAATGCATTTATATATTTACTGTTTATTTATATATAAATATTTTTTTTTTTTTTTTTTTTTTTTGCTCCCCATTTGGGGGGCACCTGACATCTGGGGCAAGAAAAGCTGAATAAAATGGCATCGGCTGCATGTTTTATACCCCTGATGACCTGAAGTCATGGAAGAGGAGACAGCAACCGACACAGGACCCAAGACTTTGTTATTCAGGCCGACTGAGGGCAACCTGCCAGCAGATTACCCAAATGTAATGACTGCAGCAGTGAATACACTCAACATCTACATTTATGGTAAGTGTACACAACTGTGCTTTTTCGCTTCACTAGTTTTACACCTGTCCCAGGCCTTCTTGAATGCCTCCATGGATTTCCCTTCCACCACCATTCCAGGAGCTCTTTCATTGAGTCCACAGTCTTGTCTGTGAAAAAGTACTTGGTCCTGCTTCCTCTCTCCTCTGTCCTTTTACAGAGCAAACTCTCACATCTCCTGAGTGTCATCTTGTGCACCCTTATCTTGCCTCTCTTTCTTTTCTGATATCTACGTGGAAGAGCTGTAGTTCCTCTAATTTGTAATTATAGGCTTACAATTCCATTTTGTATACTTTTCTGACCATTGTCTACTGGATGCTTCCTAGTAATTTGTGTTCCCCTTGTATAGTCCCCAAAACATCTGTGTACTCAAGGAGTGACTAGTCTGGGGACTGGTCGAGTGTAGCATTACCTTTTTACTTGCAGAGTCTACCTCTCTGAGAAAACAGCCCTGTGCAGTGTTTATTACAGATGTTGCCTTCTCAGACTTTTCTTGGTAGACCTTTCCAAGTGTAATCAACACTTCCAAGATCACTGTCCTGCGCATTTGGCATACGTTTTGCTCTCCATAGCTGATAGTTTGCACGAAGATTGCTGTTATTTGGCCCAGTGTGTGTTTGCTAACACTGAACCTAAATTGCTAGCTTTCAATCAAGATTATCAGCTTTTCTAAACCTTTGCTTACATTCTTCCCTTCATTCCACACTATTTCAGGCAACTGTGTCATCGGCCCAGAGGATTGATCCTGTTCTGTGTTCTTCCAGATAAAACTGAAATGAGAACACACAAGAAGTACTGGATGGTAGTACTTCACTCTTGGATGAAGTGTTCTTTCCAGCACCCTGGAGTAACCTTTGCCAAAGAAGCTAAATAGTGTAACTCTTTTTTTTTACTTTATGCACAAGTAAGTTTAAAGATTACAAAGTACAAAACAGTATTTCCAAGCACTCCCGACTAATAAATGTATCTTCTTAAGGCATAAGTAAAGCTAGACATTTTTATAGGTGTGTTGTTTTTGTCCAGTATATCATTTTAACTAAGTAAAGTAACTGTTGATCGTCACTACTTGAGAGACCGAGTGCTTAATTTGTTTGAAAAACGAGCATGCTCTGTCTCTCTCTCTACCCCCCCCAAAGAAAATTGACTTCTCCATTGATTAATTTAATGGGGGGGGGGGGTTGAGGGGGGGCAGTGGCCCCTTCTCTAAATAAAAACACTTTATGCATGCCACAGTTGGATTAAACACAAGTTCAGTTTTTTAAAGCTGAATACATGACATTTCACTTATTACTGCTTATTGTAATACCAACAATATAGTTTGTTTAGCTATATGTAATATCTGCTCGGCATATTATGTTGGCAAACCCAACAGGAAATTTAGACTTAGAATTAGAGAGCATCTGATGAACATCAGGAAGGGCACTTTGACAAATGCACTGGCGAAGCATGTGAAACTAAATGGACTAACTCATATATTTAGATTCCTAGCTCTTGAAAAAAATTGGGACAGTGAGAGATGGGGAAACATAAGTAACTAAACAGAAACATCAGAGACAAGATGGATAATCAGATTGAGGGCTGACTGGAGGAGAGGATTAAAGGACAGGGTTCCCTTAAAGCTTGTGTTGAAAAATAGGAAATTTTTCAAATGAAATATATGTTTTTATTCTTGCACATATTCTTTATATTTACATATATTTTATTGTACATTGAGAATATGTATATGATTTTAGGGCAAGAAGCTGCAAGTTCTTAATTGGTATATGGGTGTGACAGAATTTATTTTAATCATGATGTGATTCTGATTGGTTGTTGATTTTAACATTTTAGTACATTTGAAAGAAGTGATTGCTGATAGTATAATGGTCTGAAGAAGTGGTGGCAACACCATGAAAGTGCTTACCTGGTGGAATAAAGCTGCTTGTGTGATTTTTATTGACTAGACTGTGATTTACATCTTCTTGAACCGTTGGCTGTGCTGTTGGATGTTGTTTGTGGGAATTCTCTAGTGTTATGGCAGGGGGGCAAGCCCCACCCCCCCTACATATTATATATACCAACTCGAGATAGCATTACAGTGAAAAGAAGGGTACATTTCTGGACCCTTTACAGTAGTGTGATCTCTGATCATGCCTACGAGCACAGTAAAAAGAATTCTCCACATCCTAATTATAAACCTACTGTTAAACCTACCATGAAATATATTTTAAAATCCTAAATTTAATATGGAGTACAATGATGTACATAAAAACACCATACATTTGTATCTGGACGTCTCACACCACCACTATCCTATCAACAGTTTTGGTGACACGGAACGTGACATAGTGCAAGTTCAAACTAGTGTACTTTCGACAGCGTAGACTTGGTGAAGTTAGGTTAGGCAGAATGGAGTTTCGATGATTAAAGTGGGACCTATCCATCTACACGCACACACACACCCACACACCCACACACACACACACACCCCTGTTAAAATGCCAGGTTTTGGTGAGATAAATAAAAATGAGACCACAATAAATCATTTCAAAACTTTTCCCACCTTTAATGTGACCTATAACCTGTACAATTCAATTGAAAAACAAATCTGTTAGAGGAAAAATATAAAAAATATAAAACGTACAATAAGCTGGTTGCACAAGTGTGTACACCCTTAAATTAATACTTTGTTGAAGCACCATTTGATTTAATTACGACATTCAGTCATCTTGGGTAGGTGTCTATCAGCATGGCACATCTCGACTTGCCAATATTTGCTCACTCTTCCTTGCAAAAGCTCTCCAGATCTGTCAGAATGCAAGGGCATTTCTTGTGTACAGCCCTCTTCAGGTCATCCCACAGATTTTCTATTGGATTTAGGTCTGGGCCTGGCTGAGCTATTACAAAACTTTAATTTTCTTCTGGTGAAACAATTCTTTTGTTGATTTGGATGTAAGCGTGGGGTCATTGTCGTGTTGAAAGGTGAAATTCCTATTCATCTTCAGTTTTCTAGCAAACGCCTGAAGGTTCTGGGCCAAAAGTGACTGTTATTTGGAACTGTTCATAGTTCTCTCCACCTTGACTAAAACCCCAGTTCCAGCTAAAGAAATGCAACCCCAAAACATGATACTGTCATACCACCATGCTTCACCGTGGGAATGGTGTTCTTTTGGTGATGCGAAGTGTTGTTTTTGCACCAAACATACTTTTTGGAATTGTAGCCAGAAAGTTCAACCTTGGCTTCATCGGACCATAACGCATTTTCCCACATGCTTTTGGGAGACTTGAGTAATTGATTTGCAAATTTTATCTGTCCCTGACCAGTTTTCGACTTGGCTTTTCATCAGTTTTGGAGGTACTTCCTGTTCTTTTCAGCGTCACTGTTGTCCCCTATTTTCTCCACTTTTTGATGTTTTCACTGTGTTCCATGGTATATCCAATGCTGTGGAAATTTTTTTTATCCTTTTCCTGATTGATACCTTTCAGCAATGAGATTCCTTTGATGCTTTGTAAGCTGTTTGCGAACCATAGCTTTTTCTGTAGCAGGCAATTGAGTAAATGTCAAGAAAATTATACTAGGACAGCTGAACTTTATTTGGGGTTAATCAGTCTCCTCTGTAATTGATGGCAGGTGTGTACCCAAGAAGACTGAATCTGTAATTAAATCAAAATGTGCTTCAACAAAGTATTAGTTTAAGGGTGTGCACACTTAAGCAACCAGCTTGTTGTACGTTTTGTATTTTTTTATATTTTTTCCCCTAACAGATTTGTTTGTTTTTCAATTGAGTTGTACAGGTCACATTAAAGGTGGAAAACATTTTGAAATGATTTATTGTGGTCTCATTTTTTTATATTACACACACACACATATGTGGATGCTGTTCCACCTGCCCTTACATTTTGATGGGTGAACAGTTTGTTATAAAGGACTTTACATTTTTTTTTAAAAGGAGCATTTAACTGTCTGACAGCAGGGGGTAGTATATGCTGCACTCTGTCAACATTGCCCTGTTTTCTACATAGGCAGAATTAAGCTTAAGTTCAAAGAAAGAATTGCTGAACAACTTTATGACATTAAGAAAAGGAAAACTAACAATTCTCTAGCCAAACACTTAATGGAGTGGCCAGGCCATGTTTTCAAATTTGCAGTTATGGGAAAGGTAACTCTTAGTGAACGTGCTGGCCCATGGCAACTTATGTTGGAACAACATGAATTATATTGGCAGCTCACACTTAATGAAAATTCTTGACTAGGGATTATTGACCAGATTTAATTAGCTGTCTTTTAAAACTAAGATCTTTAGAAATATATCGCTACTTTTTTATCAGAGTTTCTCAGTATAATGTTTACTATTTAATGATTGCTCTTACATAAAACTATTTATGATTGTATGTTAAAATTAAGTTTTATAGGTTGATGTATTCAGATATTCAGCCTTTGATTTTTGTTTACTTCAGTTTTGAACTTCTTGAATATGCTGCCTTAATGCATAATTTGTCTGTCACATGATTTTAAGCTGATCACATGAATTAAAAAAAAAAAAAAAAAAGTTGCCACGTCACCTTTTAGAATTGTATTTAAATAGTGTGCATATTTGGTTCACTTCATCTAAATTAGTTTTATTATAAAATAAAACAAAAGCTCTAATATTACGTTTCAAGTTGTTGAGCTGGATTTGTCGGAATCTCTGTGGCCTTGCGTGTGTTTTTTTGTCAGTTTGTCTTATGTTTTGGTTTGGGAGGGTTGATGAATTCCCAGCTGCTATTTTCACAACTGGATGTCTTTTCTTTGCAGTGTTCTGTAGGGGATCTTACCATACTAGTTCAACAGCTTACTGAGCGAGTTGAAGGTATTTCAGCTTCACTTCCCCTTCAGCCGGTAGGGGTGTGTGTGAATGAGTCGACGATTCCAGTGGTGGGTTTCTTTTAACTTCTCAACTTCTGTGACCTATGGATACTGTAGCAGGAAGGGATCCAGTGGATAATGATGCTATGAGAATCAACAGTACTGGCAACATCAAAGTATTACATGACTGGATTCGTGGCATTCCCCAGTTTCATTGAGGGCAACCCACTACTGCTACTTCCACTTCTAACATTATGGAGTACCTGGATGAATTTGATTACAAACTTATTAAATCCAAGAAATTGCAACTGGAGAATGCATTCCTGGCAGAATGTATAAAGGAACATCAAGTACCGAAAGGTCTGTGTTCCTGGCATTAACCCACAGGACTTGTAAAAGATTCACCTGCACTTGGAATTAATAAAGTTATTTTATGGGCATGGATGTGAATACACACAGGTACTTATAAATTTCAATAGAGGAACTAGCGGGGGACATTAATGTTTTGAATGACTGAATTACTCATTTGACCAGCATACATTTCATTATGCTAGGATCTTTAAAAGCATTGATTAGGAATTTAAAAAAAAAAAATATATGCTAGCCTGTCTCAAGTTTTTTTTGCATGTCTCAGTCATTTAGCATATCTTGACCACCCCCAATTTCTCAAGCATGGGGACATTGATCTGGGACCCACCAAAACACCACTGTTGATTTTCCAGCACTTACACCTACAGAGGGACTTCATTTATGAACAATCAACATAGTGATGCAACTAACACTGAGAATCCCCCTTTACCCCGCTGTTCAGAGAGAATACAGGCGAGGCAGCACAACAACTACTGGAATCAGTGTTTCCACACAAAACCACCTCAGAAGGGTCAGACACAGTGGCAGAACCAGAAATTCAAAAACAATCATCGGAGGTAACGTTTGACAACCTCACTTTGTGTTCAAATGGTTTGCCATGCGTATTAATCACCATCAGTAAAGGGGATGTCACAATATACAATTACACTACTCATTATATAGGTTCAGAATGTGCAGATTTGTTTGAATGAGGACTAATTTTGTTCCCACTGAACATGCTAATGTGGCAAAACTTTTAATGGAGTTCAAACAATGCATAGAAAGCTGAACTTGAATATTTTGTTTGACACCCCGCCATTGTTCTAACACCCTTAGAACATGTAGCACTTACAACCCTCCAGTTCATCCTACAGTCCAGTGTTTTGAGAAAATTTGTGAACTGGATTTTTGAATATGATTTAAAAGAAACCACCAGAACTTGAGTACTAATGAACATTTTACTACCTGGAGAGAAAAGCTGTTAAAAGAATTAAGTTATCAAAATTTGAGGCTAATGAAACCAGACAAAGGTGGGGGTCTGGTGATAATGGAGGCACATGACTCGAACAAAAAATGCGTGATGAGCTTTCGGGAACTACCTACAGTAAAGTGTCACTAAAAAAGATAAGTACAGCATACAAAAGGGTGAGGGGACACACAATGATTTATTCATAGACAAACAAGTTGAGATGAATGAATACAGTTAACTGAATTCTATGGCACCTGTCATACCTTCAATCTTTGGCATCCCAAAAGTTCACAAAAATATTGAAATGCTACCAATAAGACCAGTTGTGGATGCCAGAGGTCCAATAACGCACCCATATGCCAAATTCCTTGACAACATATTAAAACATCTGGTTACCAAAGAAAAGCAGATTTGTAAAGAGACTGAACTTTTTGGGAAAAATAAATCCATTTGAATTTAGCAAGTTACTTATTCATTACTGTTGACGTCAAGGACTTCTATACTGTCATCCCCCATGAGCAAGGTATTGAATGTTTTTTTAGAATATTTAACAGTGAAGGGTGTTAAATCAGGATAATGTAAACACCTGAGAAACTTTAATTGAAATTGTGTTGAAAAACAGTTGTATATTATTTGAACATGAGTACTATAAACAGGTTGCAGGTGTATCAATGGGCTCTGCATGTGGGGGTTCTTCGCCAACATAGCAATGACAACATGGGAAAACAATTTTATATTTTATTCAGAATTCATGAAATATTGTATGTTGTATACGTATTTTTGGATGACATTTTTATTGTTTGGAATGATGACATTGAAAAAATTCTGTAAGTTTTCCGACTACATTAATACAAAAACAAACTTTTTAAAGTTTATTTTTGAGGCCAGTACATCTAGTATTATATACCTAGACATACTTCTATCAAAAGATAATGAAAGAGCTGAATTCTCTGCCCAGATTTATTGAAAACCCACCTTTTCAAACACCTACTTGCATTTTTCAAGCTCACATCCCCCCACCAAAAACCTGCTGTGGTCAAAGGTCAGTTCATAAGGGCAGCATGGATGGTGTCAGGGTTTGATAATTTTTTAGATGAATGCGAGACAGTAAAGGTTATGTTTCTGGCTAGAGGTTACCCCCTTAGTATGGTAAATCAACTAATGTACAAAGTGATATATAAAAGAGAAAGGGGCTTTTTTAATCCAATTTTAGGACATAGTGAAACACCAAGACCTGAAATTTATGTATCAGCAAGTGAATTTAGGGCTAACAATATTACCCTTTCTAGTGAATTTAACATCCATGCAAACCCGTACATCATTTAGAACAAAATACAACCTTTACTAGATCCTTTATCGCAACTTATAATGCTGACAAGTGAGACTATTAGGAGTTCTATTCAGAAGAACTGGGCTACAGTAAGGGAAGGCAAACATATTATAGAGAAAGTGAGGGATACACTACACATAATATAAAGAGGTTGTAATTTTAAAAACAATGTGGAACATTTTAACAGAACATCCACACATAAGAGTAACAATGTCCATTGCATGTCTAAATGTGGATGCTGTTCCATCTGCCCTGCATTTTGATGGCTGAACAGTTTGTTAAAAAGAAGTTTACATTATAGTATATAGTATGCACTGCACTTAGTCAGCACTGCCCTGTTTTCTATATATGCAAAACTGAATAAGTTTTAAGAAAAAATTGCTGAACATCTGTATGACATTAAGAAAAAGAAAACAAGCAATGCCTTCGCCAAACACTTAATGGAATGTCCAGACCACGTTTTTAAATTTGCTTTTATGGAAAAGGTAACTCTTTGTGAACATTGTTTTCCATGGCAAATTTAAGTTGGAAGAACGTGAGTTATATTGGCAGCTCACACTAATGCAAGTTCTTGACC